>NC_057803.1:534287665-534587665 GCF_018294505.1 Triticum aestivum
AGACCTGCGGCCCTTCGTTGTGGGCGGCCGGATTTGGCTTTTCCGGCCGCCGGTGGCTGTGCCAAGCGATGGAATGCCGGTGACAGTGCTGCGGCTAACTTCGGGCACGCCGAAGCACCCCGGATGGGTGTTCTTCAAATGCGAAAATGATAGGGTACGTGTTGTTTTCATTCGGCTTTGACACCGCATTCTTTGGTTAAATTGCGATAGCTCATTTCGAATATCATCATGTGTGTAGGAAGACAGATGCTCATTTTGGTATTGGGAAGGCGAATGCATTGATTTATTGATAGAAAGAAACTTAATAGACGTTCGTGCACTCCTTAGTAGAATCGAAGGCAATGAAGCGGCTGCATGTGCAACTAGAGGGGAAGCAACGTCTACTTCTTTAGAACCAAAGAAGAAGAATGAAGAATGCAAAATCAAGAATTCACAGATCAACAATGAATGCATGGAGAAGATATTGGTCCAATTAGTGGGAGCAGTTATGGAAATTGAAAATCTTCTAAAATGCATAATTGCGATTCTTGTTTTCTTTGGTCTTGCTATTTTAGCAAAGATTTGGTGATGTCCTATGTATGCAATGTTGTTGAAAAGTAAAGAAATGCATTATCTTGTGTCAAATTGAGATGCAAATTTAGGATTTGTGGGCGGGAGCGGCGCCAGACCAAACTTCGCAAAGCCGGCCCGTAAAAAAACTATATTCCGCGAATATCCTTTTATATGGGTTTGTTTTGCAGGGTCTGTTTCTGCGGCCGTCCACGCCGGCCTGCAAAGTCATTTTTCCGCGAATTGCAAACACGTTTTGCAGGTCGGCGTTATGTGAGGTATGCTAGAGATGCTCTTATGCAGGATCTAATTACTTTGCGAATCGCGAGTGTGCCCCTACACCTTCGTACCCCTGCGAGTTTTTGGCATGGCAGCTAGCAGTCCAACTCGTGTCGCCATACGAATGCAGCTGTTGCGTAGTACAGTAAATGAACGGAGGCAAAGGCTTATTTTTTGTATTCTTTCTCTACTTCTTTCAAATACTAAAATTCTCATCATCATGAAAGCCTTGACCACACCTGCCAACGAATGACCATGTCAAGCCTAGCATCAATGCACGCATCACAAGTCACAAGTTCTACATCACGTGGTTGGCGGAAGACATCGGTCCTCACTGCGGGAGCCACACGATATTATTGAGAGGTTGCACACATGCATCTCAGTTCTCAAAAAATAAAATAAAATATGCAGCTAATTGAACAAGGCCGTAAAATAGACAAGTAACATATACATGTTACTAGTTTAACTTACTTCCCACTATGACTAGCCTAAACGTGAGTCCGCTACACAGCAACAAATTTCTTGTTTTCAATTGAAGAAAGCTGTAATTTGGCGTTTGTGACATTAGTTGATTCAAGCAACACTACTGTTTACAAACACTGTTAAAATGGTCGAGATAGAAATTGTTGGAAAATATTCTTGCTAAGAAACAACAGCTATAGGAATAGTCCAGTGAAATTTACACTTTTACCATATATACTATCTAGGAAGATGACACAAACATTTACCCAGCTAGATTTCCTCCATCCTTTACATTTGGTATTTTTTACCTGTTATTATCCCAGGTCTCTAATTGTATTTTATTTATTTATTTAATCCTTTTATTACCTTTTTATATATAAATGGTATAGGTATTTTTTAGCCAAAAGTATGTTTCCATAACACGTGAATATATTTTGGCATAAGTCCTTTCATTGCGTGTATTAGTTGTTGGAATTGACCATGATTTTGACAACCAAAAATTGATAGCCTTGAGGTTTGTGTGCCCACATAAAAAACATACATTTTCATTTTGCCATGACTGATTTTCACCATTGATTCTTGCAAAAATCTCCATATAGAATTAAATCTGTAGATCGATTATTCGTAATTAAATCTTGTGTTCTCTTTGATCATTAATTGCATTACAGTTCATGTATTTGATTAGTGTGCTATTTTAGTACTAAACTAATAATTAAATTTGATTTTTGTGAAAATTATATTCAAAAATAAATGCACCTGCCATATAATTTTACTCTATATTCATGTGCCTTATTTGTAATCTACTTATGTCTCTCTTCTACTCTTCAATGTCGGCACTTTGTAAACAGATGCTTTGGTTCTGCTTATTTTTATCGCATCGATCTTGTTTTGCTTTATTAATAGTTTAACCTGGTTGAGATGATTGTTTAGCCACTTCACATGGTTTTTGCTTATACCTTTACTATTGTAGTCACAACATCTTTTCACTTTCTTCATGATATATGCTCTGTCGCACACATAAATTAGTTGACGGAGATCTCTAATCCTTATTACCCAATGCCATGTAATCATTACGCATGCATCCATCTTTGGTTGTTCCTAATTCACATCTTATTTATTATTGCCTTTGGTGAACCTTCCATATTATCGAAATACACCTTTTGTGAAAAGCATTATCTTAAAATAAATATATCTACCGTATCATTTGAATTTCGCATTCACATGTTTGCATCTCTTATTGTCTTCTACTTATGCATCTTCCTCTACCATGTGTGTCTTTCTTCCATGCTACGTTGTCAATAGAAATTGGAAAGAAAGAGCACCTTAATGTGATCTGATCGTCTTCTTATTTCTTTTGAGGATTTTTTTAAATATCTAAATCTAAAACACTAGTGACGTATAATAAATTTGTTTTTCTTCCTCAATCCATCTTATATTTTTATTAGTGCAATGACATTCTTCCAAGATGCATGCACAAAATTCTCATCTTATATTCTAGCTTTTCAACATTGCTTATATGTTTATTTGAATGTATATTGCCAAAAAAAGTTGCTAAGCCATTTTTATTATTGTTTCATCACATTAATTTTTTATATTTTAATTTAATATAGTTTGATTTTTTTTAAAACAAATGCATTGTTTTGCAGAACACATCTATACTTTGGTGAATTTTGGGCCCCGCACAAAATACTGTTTTTACATTCGTTAACATAGGCCCAAGTCGTACATGTGTATTTAATTTCCCTAGTTTTCCTTTAGTTCCATCTAAAGGTTTTGGAGCTATGATTTGCTAGTTAACATGGATGTACATGCATGATAGTTAACTTGGTTGTGCATCCATGCGACATGCTTTCATAACAATCAGATATTGGACTAAGGAGATCCGGCAATTCGATTGCTATGTGTGTATGTTCTGGAATTAAATTCAAACACTTGAATTACCCTCAGTTTGCATGCATTGTCAGATCAAATCTAGACCCACTGCATGATCGACAACTTATGCTTAGCCATTATGGACTAATGAGGTGAGTTGTTTACCTTATGTTTTCATAATACAAAGATACCTGAAATGCATAATTCTGAGGCATCCTTCTTCTATATGTCTAATTTATTCAATGATATATATCAAACTATTCAAAACTTTTCATATCATCTTTTTTCTAAGATGATATGAAGATTGCACGTGCTCATGACTAGTATTGCTAATGAAGATTGCAAGATAGAGACGAATTTTACCTCCCATCCGGATATAACTTGGTTCGACGTTTGGCTGTCAGCCACTGAGATATGGGCTGAAATTGATTGGCCCTTCTTCAAATTTGGAAAAGCATAGACATCCATAGTCGCTATAGTACCAACATATGCCGCTTCACCTGATTGATATGCACAATACTGTAGACAATGTTGTGAGTTAATTTGAAGTTTGAAATAAACTACTATGTGTTGGATAGCATTCCTTGAACATATATGCCACATAGATGGACCAATTATACCACATTATTATTTTTACATACTTCATTATTAATTTCTAGATACCTCAAAGCAAATCTTATGAAAAAAAATCGCCTGAGCACATATATTTTCTGTATAAATGGTATATTGCAAAAACTATAGGTACAGGTGATATTTTTTTAATACTTGTATTAGGTCCTTGAATCCTTTCTAATTACTATTAGTTACCTGAGATTAGATGTAGGTTAGTCGGACACGCCATAGGTACGAAGTGTAGTGTGGGGTAATTGTGGTCAGGTTGATGATAAGCTAGAAGATGAAGTGACGACCCCGAATCCCTGATCTAATTTCTAGGGTGGATACACACTGACTATTGGACGTAGAAAAAACAGTCAATTGCTAAAAAGAAACTCCCACTAGAATTAGAATTTGTTATCTAGAGCTTGGTTTTGGCCTCATGCTATGAGCATTTGCCCCAACGCTGATTGGACACATGGGTAATTCTATGAAGATTATCTATGTGATGCTCTGGATAATAACAAGAATCATGCATAGTTGATGCAAAAAAAACAGACATACTTAAGAATAAGAGTTATGCAAGAGACTTCCAGCTGACAGTATTAAGGCATAAAATTGTGAAGGAAACAAAATAAGATAAGCATTTAAAACTTACGTATGGTATTTCTTCCACTCCTTTGATCGAAGCCTCTACTCTCTCAGAACCTGTGCGTGTGACCTTGGAACTGCTATTCAAGGATGGCATTCGCATGTGATGTCCTAATCTCCTAGGATACTCATGATAGCTTGATGTTGCCGAATATGATGCCCTAGGATTTAAAGAAACCACACAGAGTACTAGTGCCAAAAGGCGTACCACATGTGGCATTTGCGAGCGTGATTGTGATCTGCAGTGAGTTTGGTATAGAAAAATCGCCTACAAACTAACAAGTTGTAGTGAGGAATTTTGTGTTTACCACAAACTTAAATAGAAGATTGATATGCCTTGCACCCTTTGTTTGGAAGTATTCATTAGTGGTACATTCAAGACATATCTTGCGGACATCAAAACAATTAATTATTTTGATAAATGGAAAAGAATGCACTATATGCCATGTTATCCTCGGATGTAGGAGTATCTTTTTTTAAAAGGCATGTACTATATTTGTTAAAGATGGTGATATTTTATGCAATCTATTTGTGTATATATTGCATACATTTAAAGCTAGTATCTGACTAAATCATCGTTGATTCTCTAAGAAAATTGCAAAGGGAAAGCATTTATCCCATCGGTTGGTTCGTCTAAATTGTTGTGCTGGCACAATCTTAAAGAGAAGATTGATATGTAGTATTGATTAAATAGAATTTATAGCATATACATGGCGAATATCTTTTAATCAAAATTTTCTTATTTCGAGATATGAAAGTTATTTTCCTGAAATTCATTCTTATTTGAAAGATATGGAAGATCCTAAAAATTATCTTATTTGGTAAGTCTATAAATTAACAAATAAGACAACAAAGAGTAAATATTCGCCCTTGTAATTCTTATGGAATTATATTAGAATTCCAAATATCGAAAGTAACTTAATTTCGTTGATTCTTCCATACCTTGAAATTAATATATGCCATGTAATATCTTCCATCTCGACAATGATTAATTTCACTCTTTAGAAGATATGGCCCAATTATAGAATGATTTTTTTCATAAAGATGCAATAAATTAATGTACTACTCACTTGGCTGGAAAAATATATTGCATATAGGTTTGCGAACATATATTTTGATGCTTCTATAGAAACACATATATACAATCTTTCTCTCCCTCTGTCTCTCTCTTCCATAAGGTATATATCTTGTGTGTTGCGCGCACACATCTCTCTCCCTCCATTGCTACATCTTCACATACTCTCTCTCTCTCTCTACATTTCATTCACGCACGCAGGAATTCACACATTGTGATGTGTTCAAATATTGTTTTGGATTGGATCATGTAGAGTTATGGTTGGTTTTGTTGCATCTGACTAATTAATAATTATGAAATGCATTTAGATTTTCATTTGAGTTGGATCATGTGAGTTTGAGTATGTTGTGAAGTACTATAGACTTGGTATTCATCTTGGAACTAGAAGTGGACGCGCGCTTTGCTGTGCCCTTTGAGTATATTCGAAATTTGTCCAACGGATTTTTTTGGCTATAATGGCACATGATACCATTTAGATCCGGCTTTTCCTTTTGGAAAATTCTTGAAGGATGGAGAGCACAGCCAACCCATTTGCCTACGCATTTTTTCTTAAAGCAATAGTAATACCGACTAAGTTCTTTGTTTCCTCTGGATCATTGCCTATGTTATATACTCCTCGGTCATTACTCAACAGACAACAGATATCTATGGAGATATATCCGAACATGCTAACATCTAAGTGACATTCTCTTAGGCAAATGGCAAAAACAAACATATAAATCGTACCACGAGTAACATATGACTATAACTGTTATACTTCTCTTACTGATTATACAACTTTTATCTAAAAGGAAGCACAATCCTTTTGTCGCCACTCTTCATAGATATACCACCTTTTGGACAGGACTATGTTGTTTAAGATTCAGACAACCTTTCTAACAACCAAAAACCTGCTAAAGAAAATAGCACTACCTCCATTTCATAGTAAACTGTCCAATCTAATAATTAGCACTATGCAATTCCAGGATTATAATAACCTAGAAAACGTGCTGGTTCTTTCAGTGGCAACTATGGAACACAACTGGTTAGCAAATATATACTCCCTCCATTCCCTTATACAAGGCCACAAACTCAGATTACAGGTACCAAGGTAAAATTCAATGACTGCTTTGCAAGCTAATTTTATTTTCGTTAACCGGAATCATTAATATGCCTACATGCACGCAAGGAAGGATTGGGAAGGAAGTAGTATAGTGTCATTATGACTACATGCATGCAAGTATTAAACAAGTTGCTAGTACGAAAAATCATCATTAATTTTTGCCTCGATTACTGTTAGTGGCCTTGTATAGATGCAAAATGTATTTTTCATAGTGGCCTTGTATAAGGGAATGAAGGGAGTATTATGAGTTAACTAAAGCTAACATCTGATTCATGATGCTAATTAATGGGGTAATTACTATTACTCTCTTATACTCCATCCGTCCGGAAATACTTGTCCTAGAAATGGATAAAATAAATGTATCTATAACTAAAAATAAGTCTAGGTACAAATTTCTAGGACTGGTTACACTGACAAAATAATCATGCCACAAATTTCAGGCACTGATAACTAATGATCAAAAGGAGCAGACTAACAGACCGGATTAGATAAGCATGAGCCAAATTATTCTCCATTACATCAAGAAAATAATATGGCTTCTCTTACACTTCTCCATACTCAAAACTGGCCATAATTTTGTTGGACATGAATGGTGCAGTTTAATATTTCTTGAATTCCTTGCTGGAGATTAATGAGCTGCATTTCTCCTTAATTTCTTCCAACAAAGAACGGGATCCTCTGGTTTGTATGGGAAAAATAGAAATGAACAAACTTTTAAGGACCATGGGGGATAAACAAAAGGGGATAGACATAAAAAGAAGTATGGCATATGATTTCAAACTTCATTTTGGAATTGTGTAAAACAGGCATGGAAACTCATGAAGAAGTAGTTCCAGAACCTAGGCGACGTGAATCAACAATAAGGAAGTTCGACAAAGTTAGTTTTACCTCTGGTTAAAACCCAAATAAATAGTTTAGGAATGCAGATAAATTGCATGCATGTACATGATCAATATTCAGGGAAAAGGTGTTGTAACCGCAGCCCTCTCTCACTATCAGATAGAGGTAGAAGAAGACACAAGACACAAGAAATTCCGAACCGGCGCACGAACACCGCCGTGGGCGCACGCACACCCTAATCTTCTTTATGTTTTCAATGGCTACATCGCTGGCTCTAAACTGGAGGAGCACACCCACACATACGTACGCCTAACGTGGTTTACTTTAACATACTTCTCCTAAACCATGATTTTGCTGTTGCCGACTTGCCGGAGTTGTTGCAGCTCCCGCTATTGTCGTCGTCACGGCCGTGACCCCAGCCCGCGGACCCGACCAGGCGCACCGACGCCGGTCGCACCGCCACAGACCCGACCTGACGCACTGACGCCGGTCGCACCGTGCTCCGTCACGACCCCGTCGACATACGCCGAGCTCCATCTCCGCCGGTGACACACGCCTGGCGTCCCTCCGCGCCCCGCACGTCCCGCGCGCACCCGACGCGCCCGACGAGCCCGACAGCACCAGACGCTCACCGCGTGCCGCCTTCGCATCCGCCATGGCAGCCGCCAGCGACAAACGCCGGAAGGATGTAGCCGAACTCGAGCACGGACTCGAGCACCACGGCGACATACACCTCCTGCGAACGCCAACCGCACGCTCGTACGCGCGCCCGCGGTCCCGACGCGCCCGACGCGTCCGGTGCGCACCCATAACACGCACCGGTCGTGCCTGGCTCGCCCCCGCGACTTATTTCCCTGCACCGCCGCGGCCTCCATGCCGCCATGCAGTGCCTCCACGCCACCACGCCGTGCTGCGCCGCCGCGCCACCACGCAGCGCCTCGGCGGCCTCCGCGGTCGCCGCACGTACGGCGTCACCGCCCGCCGCATCCGCCACGCGCCATGACAGCCACAAAGCCGCCCACCTCCATGGGCCGACACACGGCCCGGAGCTCCATCGTGCAGCCGCCAGCGAGCGCCGCCATCGCTGCCACGCCTCCGACACGGCAAGCACGCCCAAGACACCAAGCTCTGATACCAATTGTTGGAACCGCAACCCTCTCTCACTATCAGCTAGAGGTAGAAGAAGACACAAGACACAAGAAATTCTGGGCCGGCCCACGAACACCGCCGTGGGTGCACGCACGCCCTAATCTTCTTTATCTTTTCAATGGCTACATCGCTGGCTCTAAACTGGAGGAGCACACCCACACATACATACGCCTAACGTGGTTTACTTTAACAAAAGGTAAGTTAACACCTAGATGAGACCTTATCTGCAACACTTTTCCTTGTACCATACAAACAGTAATAAGACATTGTTGGGTGCTCCAATCTTTTCCTGGAATCACAAAATTTGTGCCGTGCACAGGGATGCCGGGTTGTATCTGGCTATCTGCAACAACATGGACACTTGCAGCCACCTATATATGTGGATTTAAGTTCCAGTCTAACTGAATATATCCACGATCCTATTGCAAAAAAAAGAATATATCCATGATCCGCTGAACACTATTTCCACGTCAGTTACTTTTGCAATGCATGGTCTCCTGAAGCTACTTTCACAACTCAAACAAGCTTTAGAAATAAGGTTGTTGATAGGAACGGAGTCCCTACCAGGACGTGGTCTCAGGTTATAGGGGTGGAAGAAGAGTTGGCGAGGTGAAGGGCGCAGGCGGCGGCGCTGGGGCGCCGTGATCGAGCGAGGAGGAGGGGACATATGGGTGGCTAGGGTTTGGGGGTCCCGGCTCCCGAAGGGAGCCGAGCAATAGAGATTTCTTATTGCTTATTTCCAAAACGAATCCTTACATGTGTTTATATAATCCTCCTATGTGCTAATAAAAATAATGATAAGTTGGGCCAAGCCCCTAACTGCATGCGCCATTGGGCCTCCTCCGGCTATAGTGTACGCCGGTCATAACATCTCTCCCCGCCTACGCAAACAACTCGTCCTCGAGCTGGAAGTCGGGAAAGTGCTTACGGAACTCCTTGAGGTGCTCCCAAGTGGCGTCCTCCTCCGGAAGGCCTTGCCACTGGATCAACAGGCGCCAAATACCTCGGCTCTGCTGGGCCTTCAACACCTTCTCTGGGCCCGAAAGTAGACGACCCTCGCAGGTCAGAGGAAGAGCCGGCGCGGCCGTCGGCGGGTCGCCGCGGAAGGGCTTCAGCAAGCCCACTTGGAAGACGTCCTGGATGCGGGCGTCAGGCGGCAGCTGAAGTCGGTAGGCGATGTTGCCGATGCGCTTCAACACCGGAAACAGGCATGCGTAGCGAGGACCCAACTTGCGATTGGCTCAAGGGTCCAGTGACTGCGTGGTGCGGTGGAGGAGCTGCAGCCACACCCAGTCACCCACCGAAAACTCTGCCTCGCGGTGGTGGGCGTTGTAGTATTTCTTGGACAACTGCTGGGCTTGGAGAAGACGCAGGCGCACCTCGGCAAGGATCTCATCCCTGCTGCAGAGAAGGTTGCTCGTCGCCTCAGTTCGGGCCGTCCCGGGTTGAAACAACATGATGGGTGGTGGAGGACAACCGTAGACCACCTCGAAGGTTGTGGCACGCAGGACGGGGTGGTAGGAGGTGTTGTAGCAGTACTCCGCCCAAGCAAGCCAGTCCACCCAAGCACGTGTACGATCACCTGTAACACAGCGTAAGTACATAGCAATGACCTTGTTGACCACCTCGGATTGACCATCAGTCTATGGGTGGAATGCCGTACTCAGGCGCAATTTTACGCCCGCCATCCGAAAAAGATCGCGCCAGACATGGCCGGTGAACACCGGGTCACGGTCGCTGACGATCGAGGAGGGAAACCCGTGGAGTGATGACCCACAAGTATAGGGGATCTATCGCAGTTCTTTCGATAAGTAAGAGTGTCGAACCCAACGAGGAGAAGAAGGAAATGATAAGCAGTTTTCAGTAAGGTATTCTCTGCAAGCGCTGAAATTATCGATAACAGATAGTTTTGTGATAAGGTAATTTGCAACGGGTAACAAGTAATAAAAGTAAATAAGGTGCAGCAAGATGGCCCAATCCTTTTTGTAGAGAAGGACAAGCCTGGACAAACTCTTATATAAAGGAAAGCGCTCCCATGGACACATGTGAATTATCGTCAAGCTAGTTTTCATCACGTTCATATGATTTGCGTTCGGTACTTTGATAATTTGATATGTGGGTGGACCGGTGCTTGGGTACTGTCCTTCCTTGGACAAGCACCCCACTTATGATTAACCCCTGTTGCAAGCATCCGCAACTACAAAAGAAGTATTAAGGTAAACGTAACCATATCATGAAACATATGGATCCAAATCAGCCCCTTACGAAGCAACGCATAAACTAGGGTTTAAGCTTCTGTCACTCTGGCAACCCATCATCTACTTATTACTCCCCAATGCCTTCCCCTAGGCTGATGTCTACTACGCAACCTTCTTCTTGTAGACGTTGTTGGGCCTCCAAGTGCAGAGGTTTGTAGGACAGTAGCAAATTTCCCTCAAGTGGATGACCTAAGGTTTATCAATCCGTAGGAGGCGTAGGATGAAGATGGTCTCTTTCAAGCAACCCTGCAACCAAATAACAAAGAGTCTCTTGTGTCCCCAACACACCCAATACAATGGTAAATTGTATATGTGCACTAGTTCGGCGAAGACATGGTGATACAAGTGGTATATGGATGGTAGATAATAGTTTTTGTAATCTAAAAATATAAAAACAGCAAGGTAACGAATGATAAAAATGAGCGTAAACGGTATTGCAATGTGTTGAAACAAGGCCTAGGGTTCATACTTTCGCTAGTGCAAGTTCCCTCAACAATAATAACATAATTGGATCACATAACTATCCCTCAACATGCAACAAAGAGTCACTCCAAAATCACTAATAGCAGAGAACAAACGAAGAGATTATGGTAGGGTACGAAACCACCTCAAAGTTATTCTTTCCAATCAATCCGTTGGGCTATTCCTATAAGTGTCACAAACAACCCTAGAGTTCGTACTAGAATAACACCTTAAGACACAAATCAACCAAAACCCTAATGTCACCTAGATACTCCAATGTCACCTCAAGTATTCGTGGGTATGATTATACGATATGCATCACACAATCTCAGATTCATCTATTCAACCAACACAAAGGACCTCAAAGAGTGCCCCAAAGTTTCTACCGGAGAATCACGACGAAAACGTGTGCCAACCCCTATGCATAGGTTCATGGGCAGAACCCGCAAGTTGATCACCAAAACATGCATCAAGTGAATCACGTGGTATCCCATTGTCACCACAGATACACACGGCAAGACATACATCAAGTGTTCTCAAATCTATAAAGACTCAATCCGATAAGATAACTTCAAAGGGAAAACTCAATCCATTGAAAGAGAGTAGAGGGGGGAAGAAACATCATAAGATCCAACTATAATAGCAAAGCTCGCGATACATCAAGATCGTATCACCTCAAGAACACGAGAGAGAGAGAGAGAGAGAGAGAGATCAAACACATAGCTACTGGTACATACCCTCATCCCCGAGGGAGAACTACTCCCTCCTCGTCATGGAGAGCACCGGGATGATGAAGATGGCCACCGGAGAGGGATTCCCCCCTCCGGCAGGGTGCCGAAACGGGTCTAGATTGGCTTTCGGTGGCTATGGAGGCTTCTGGTGGCGGAACTCCCGATCTATTGTGCTCTCCGATGTTTTTAGAGTATATGGAGATATATAGGCGGAAGAAGTACGTCAGGGGGGCACGAGGGGCCCACGAGGGTGGAGGGCGCGCCCTAGGGGGGTGGGCGCACCACCCTACCTCGTGGCCTCCTCGAAGGTCCCCTGACGTGCACTCCAAGTCTTCTGGGCTTCTTTCCTTCCAAAAATGAGTTCCATGAAGTTTCAGGTCAATTGGACTCCGTTTGATTTTCCTTTTCTTCGAAACCCTAAAATAAGGTAAAAACAGAAACTGGCACTGGGCTCTGGGTTAATAGGTTAGTTCCAAAAATAATATAGAAGTGTATAATAAAGCCCATAAACATCCAAAACAGTAGATAATATAGCATGGAGCAATAAAAAATTATAGATACGTTGGAGACGTATCAGCATCTCCAAGCTTAATTCCTGCTCGTCCTCGAGTAGGTAAATGATAAAAACAGAATTTTTGATGCGGAGTGCTACTTGGCATAATTTTAGTGTAATTCTTCTTAATTGTGGCATGAATATTCAGATCCGAAAGATTCAAGACAAAAGTTCGTATTGACATAAAAATGATAATATTTCAAGCGTACTAACTAAGCAATTATGTCTTCTCAAAATAACATGGCCAAAGAAAGTTCATCCCTACAAAATCATATGGTTTAGTCATGTTTCATTTTCGTCACGCAAGAATGCTCTCATCATGCACAACCCCGATGACAAGCCAAGCAATTGTTTCGTACTTTAGTAATCTCAAACCTATAAACTTTCATGCAATATATGAGCGCGAGCCATGGACATAGCACTATGGGTGGAATAGAATAATGAGGGGATTATGTGGAGAAGACAAAAAGGATAAAGTCTCACATCAACGAGGCTAATCAATGGGCTATGGAGATGCCCATCGATTGATGTTAATGCAAGGAGTAGGGATTGCCATGCAATGGATGCACTAGAGCTATAAATGTATGAAAGCTCAACAAAAGAAACTAAGTGGGTG
Organism: Triticum aestivum; assembly: GCF_018294505.1. Taxonomy (NCBI): domain Eukaryota; kingdom Viridiplantae; phylum Streptophyta; class Magnoliopsida; order Poales; family Poaceae; genus Triticum; species Triticum aestivum. The sequence goes on from NC_057803.1 coordinate 534,300,859, forward strand.
TGCATCCAACTTGCTTGCTCACGAAGACCTAGGGCACTTGAGGAGGCCCATTGTTGGAATATACAAGCCAAGTTCTATAATGAAAATTTCCTACTAGTATATGAAAGTGACAAAACAAGAGACTCTCTATCATGAAGATCATGGTGCTACTTTGAAGCACAAGTGTGGTAAAGGATAGTAGCATTGTCCCTTCTCTCTTTTTCTCCCATTTTCATTTTTTTCATTTTTTGGGCCTTCTTTTTTTTATGGCCTTTCTCTTCTTTTTTGGGCCTTCTCTTTTTTATGGCCTTTCTCTTTTTTTATTCCTCACTTGGGACAATGCTCTAGAAAATGATGATCATCACACTTCTATTTATTTACAACTCAATGGTTACAACTCGATACTAGAACAAAATATGACTCTATATGAATGCTTCTGGCGGTGTACCGGGATTGCGATGAATCAAGTGTGACATGTATGAAAGATTATGAATGGTGGCTTTGCCACAAATATGATGTCAACTACATGATCATGCAAAGCAATATGACAATGATGAATGTGTCATGATAAACTGAATGGTGGAAAGTTGCATGGCAATATATCTCGGAATGGCTATGGAAATGCCATAATAGGCAGGTATGGTGGCTGTTTTGAGGAAGATATAAGGAGGTTTATGTGTGAAAGAGCGTATCATATCACAGGGTTTGGATGCACCAGCGAAGTTTGCGTCAACTCTCAATGTGAGAAAGGGCAATGCACGGTACCGAAGAGGCTAGCAATGATGGAAGGGTGAGAATGCATATAATCCATGGACTGAACATTAGTCATAAATAACTCACATACGTATTGCAAAAATCTACAAGTCATCAAAAACCTCGGCACTACGCGCATGCTCCTAGGGGGATAGATTGGTAGGAAAAGACCATCGCTCGTCCCCGACCGCCACTCATAAGGAAGACAATCAAATAACACCTCATGTTTCAAATTTGTTACACAATGTTTACCATATGTGCATGCTACGGGACTTGCAAACTTCAACACAAGTATTCCTCAAATTCACAACTTCTCAACTAGCACGACTTTGATATTATTACCTCCATATCTCAAAACAATCATCAAGCATCAAACTTCTCTTAGTATTCAATACTCTATATGAAAGTTTTTACTATTCTTGGATGCCTAGCATATTAGGATTATTTAATAAAATTACCATGCTATTCAAGACTCTCAGAATAATATAAGTGAAGCATGAGACTTCATCTATTTCTATAAAATAAAACCACCACCGTGCTCTAAAAGGATATAAGTGAAGCACTAGAGAAAATGACAAACTACTCCGAGAGATACAAGTGAAGATCAATGAGTAGTCGAATAATTATGCAACTATGTGAAGACTCTCTACATTTAATAATTTCATATCTTGGTATTTTATTCAAACAACAAGCAAAACCAAATAAAATAACATGACGTTCCAAGCAAAACACATATCATGTGGCGAATAAAAATATAGCTCCAAGTAAAGTTACCGATGAACGAAGACAAATATTACCTTGGGGTGCCTTGGGCATCCCCAAGCTTAGGCTCTTGCCACTCCTTATTCCATAGTCCATCGAATGTTTACCCAACACTTGAAAACTTCACAACACAAAACTTAACAGAAAATTCGTAAGCTCCGTTAGTATAAGAAAATAAATCACCACTTAGGTACTGTAATGAACTCATTCTTTATTTATATTGGTGTTAAACCTACTGTATTAAAACTTTTCTATGGTTTATAAACTATTTTACTAGCCATAGATTCATCAAAATAAGTAAACAACACATGAAAAAACAGAATCTGTCAAAAACAGAACAGTCTGTAGTAATATGGATCAAACGTATACTTATGGAACTCATAAAATTCTCAAATAAATTTCTGGACCTGAGGAATTTATCTATTAATCATATGCAAAAAGAATTAACTAAATATCACTTTCCAAATAAAAATGGCAGCAATTCTCGTAAGCGCTAAAGTTTCTGTTTTTTACAGCAAGATCAACAAGACTTTCCCCAAGTCTCCCCAACGGTTCTACTTGGCACAAACACTAATTAAAAGCATAAAACCACATCTAAACAGAGGCTAGATGAATTATTTATTACTAAACAGGAACAAAAATCAAGGAATAAAAATAAAGTTGGGTTGCCTCCGAACAAGCGCTATCGTTTAATGCCCCTAGCTAGGCATGATGATTTCAATGATGCTCACAAAGGTAAGAATTGAAACATAAAGAGAGCATCATGAAGAATATTACTAGCACATTTAAGTCTAACCCACTTTCTATGCATAGGTATTTTGTGAACAAACAACTTATGGGAGCAATAATCAACTAGCATAGGAAGGCAAAACAAGCATAATTTCAAAACTTTAAGCACATAGAGAAGAAACTTGATATTATTGCAACTCCTACAAGCATATGTTCCTCCCTCATAATAATTTTCAGTAGAATCATGAATGAATTCAACAATATAACCAGTACCTAAAGCATTCTTTTCATGATCTACAAGCATAGAAAATTTACTACTCTCCACATAAGCAAGATTCTTCTCATTCATAATAGTGAGAGTATCATAAGAGACTCGAATACTATAAATTGTTTCCAAATTAAAAGAGTAATGTTCAGAAAAGGGGTAACCATAATCATGACAAGTTTTATAAATGTAATCCTCACTATTTTTTCTAGCATATGTATCATCACAATAATTATCATAAGTAGGAGGCATGTTATTATCATTATAAATTTGCATATCAAAACTTGGGATACTAAAAATATCATCTTCATTAAGCGTAGCATCCCCAAGCTTGGGACAAACATTAATTGCAGCAAATATATTCTCAAAACATCATCTTCATCAAACATAGGATCCCCAAGCTTGGGCCTTTTCATATTATAAGCATAATCACTCTCATCATTAATAGTATGGATAGCACCAATAGTATAGCAATTATCATATTCTTCCAAGCAAGTGCCAAAAAGATTTTCAAGATCATAAGAAGTATCATTATCTTCCACAATTACATTTTCATGAGGCACAATAGTAATAGGAGCAGCACTATTTGGGGGAGATATCTTTTTACCTCTCTTCCTTTTTCTTTTCTTCTTCTTCACCACATCATGTGTGGGTTCAATCCTCTTTTTGGAGCTCCTTATTAATGGGATTGGTTGAATAGGAGGCTCCTCCTCATTACCTGATTCATCATAAGAAATAATAGGAGGGTATTGGGAAGTCTCTTCCCTTTCATTAGTATTCTCTTCATCTTCTATTTGTTTTCTTTTCTTTATGTAATTGGCAATATAAGGATTTTCAATACAATTCACCGCACAATACATATAAATTTCCTCTAGATCAAAACCAAGAAGTTTATAACGGGCAAAATCTGGAAGATGTTTAGTTATACATTTCATTTCTTCGTAGACCATAAGCAAACTAAGTTCATTATAATGTGCAAGGGAAATCAAGTCATCACAATTTTTGGACATGATTAGATCATGGAACAATTTGCATCGGATAGCTAAATGACCCTGTTCATTGCAAAGTATACAAGTACGGCCAAGAAAATTTAAATCTTCAGCACAATCATCTAGCCTTTCTTGCAACAATTTAGTTTCTAAGTACTTATGCCTCTTTCAATATCTATCTTCCCTATTTGGTGTGTACTTACAAACCCAATGCACTCCACAAAAATTTACATGTTTATAGGAGACATTTTCATCATAACTAGTGCAATCATCATTAGTACCATGGATATTCAAGGAGTTCATACTAACAACATTGCAATCATGCTCATCATTCAAATATTTAGTGCCAAACATTTTAATGCACTCTTCTTCTAACACTTTGGCACAATTTTCCTTTCCATCATACTCACGAAAGATATTAAAAAGGTGAAGCGTATGAGGTAAACTCAATTCCATTTTTTATAGTTTTCTTTTATAAACTAGACTAGTGCTAAAACAAGAAACTAAAAGACTCGATTGCAAGATCTAAAGATATACCTTCAAGCGCTAACCTCTCCGGCAACGATGTCAGAAAATAGCTTGATGTCTACTACACAACCTTCTTGTAGACGTTGTTGGGCCTCCAAGTGCAGAGGTTTGTAGGACAGTAGCAAATTTCCCTCAAGTGGATGACCTAAGGTTTATCAATCCATAGGAGGCGTAGGATGAAGATGGTCTCTCTCAAGCAACCCTGCAACCAAATAACAAAGAGTCTCTTGTGTCCCCAACACACCCAATACAATGGTAAATTGTATAGGTGCACTAGTTCGGCAAAGAGATGGTGATACAAGTGGTATATGGATGGTAGATAATAGTTTTTGTAATCTGAAAATATAAAAACAGCAAGGTAACGAATGATAAAAATGAGCGTAAACGGTATTGCAATGTGTTGAAACAAGGCCTAGGGTTCATACTTTGCAAGTTCCCTCAATAATAATAACATAATTGGATCACATAACTATCCCTCAACATGCAACAAAGAGTCACTCCAAAGTCACTAATAGCGGAGAACGAACAAAGAGACTATGGCAGGGTACGAAACCACCTCAAAGTTATTCTTTCCAATAAATTCGTTGGGCTATTCATATAAGTGTCACAAACAGCCCTAGAGTTCATACTAGAATAACACCTTAAGATACAAATCAACCAAAACCCTAATGTCACCTAGATACTCCAATGTCACCTCAAGTATCCGTGGGTATGAGTATATGATATGCATCACACAATCCCAGATTCATCTATTCAACCAACACAAAGGACCTCAAAGAGTGCCCCAAAGTTTCTACCGGAGAATCACGATGAAAACATGTGCCAACCCCTATGCATAGGTTCATGGGCGGAACCCGCAAGTTGATCACCAAAACATACATCAAGTGAATCACGTGGTATCCCATTGTCACCACAGATACGCACGGCAAGACATACATCAAGTGTTCTCAAATCTATAAAGACTCAATCCGATAAGATAACTTCAAAGGGAAAACTCAATCCATTGAAAGAGAGTAGAGGGGGGAAGAAACATCATAAGATCCAACTATAATAGCAAAGCTCGCGATACATCAAGATCGTATCACCTCAAGAACACGAGAGAGAGAGATCAAACACATAGCTACTGGTACATACCCTCATCCCCGAGGGAGAACTACTCCCTCCTCGTCATGGAGAGCACCAGGATGATGAAGATGTCCACCGGAGAGGGGTTCCCCCCTCCGGCAGGGTGCCGGAACGGGTCTAGATTGGCTTTCGGTGGCTACGGAGGCTTCTGGTGGCGGAACTCCCGATCTATTGTGCTCTCCGATGTTTTTAGAGTATATGGAGATATATAGGCGGAAGAAGTACGTCAGGGGGGCACGAGGGGCCCACGAGGGTGGAGGGCGCGCCCTAGGGGGGTGGGCGCGCCACCCTACCTCGTGGCCTCCTTGAAGGTCCCCTGACGTGCACTCCAAGTCTTCTGGGCTTCTTTCCTTCCAAAAATGAGTTCCATGAAGTTTCAGGTCAATTGGACTCCGTTTGATTTTCCTTTTCTTCGAAACCCTAAAATAAGGTAAAAACAGAAACTGGCACTGGGCTCTGGGTTAATAGGTTAGTTCCAAAAATAATATAAAAGTGTATAATAAAGCCCATAAACTGTTGGAAATATGCCCTAGAGGCAATAATAAAAGCATGAAGATGTTCACCGATGTTGACTAGTCCGTCTCACGTGATGATCGGACACGGCCTAGTTGACTCGGATCATGTTATACTTAGATGACTAGAAGAGGGATGTCTATCTAAGTGGGAGTTCATTGAATAAATTTGATTAGATGAACTTAATTATCATGAACTTAGTCTAATTATTTTACAATATGTCTTGTAGATCAAATGGCCAACGTAGTCCTCAACTTCAACGCGTTCCTAGAGAAAACCAAGCTGAAAGACGATGGCAGCAACTACACGGACTGGGTCCGGAACCTGAGGATCATCCTCATAGCTGCCAAGAAAGATTATGTCCTACAAGCACCGCTAGGTGACGCACCTGTTCTCCCTGCAGAACAAGACGTTATGAACGCTTGGCAGGCACTTACCGATGACTACTCCCTCGTTCAGTGCGGCATGCTTTACAGCTTAGAACCGGGGCTCCAAAAGCGTTTTGAGAGACACGGAGCATATGAGATGTTCGAGGAGCTGAAAATGGTTTTCCAAGCTCATGCCCGGGTCGAGAGATATGAAGTCTCTGACAAATTCTTCAGCTGTAAGATGGAGGAAAATAGTTCTGTCAGTGAGCACATACTCACAATGTCTTGGTTACATAACCGCTTGACTCAGCTGGGAGTTAATCTCCCGGATGACGCGGTCATTGACAGAATCCTCCAGTCGCTTCCATCGAGCTACAAGAGCTTTGTGATGAACTTCAATATGCAGCGGATGGAAAAGACCATTCCTGAAGTATTTGCAATGCTGAAATCAGCAGAGGTAGAAGTCAAAAAGGAACATCAAGTGTTGATGGTGAATAAAACCACTAAGTTCAAGAAAGGCAAGGGTAAGAAAACCTTCAAGAAGGACGGCAAGGGAGTTGCCGCGCCCGGCAAGCAAGCTGCCGGGAAGAAGCCAAAGAATGGACCCAAGCCCGAGACTGAGTGCTTTTATTGCAAGGAAAGTGGTCACTGGAAGCGGAACTGCCCCAAATACTTAGCGGACAAGAAGGCCGGCAAAACGAAAGGTATATGTGATATACATGTAATTGATGTGTACCTAACCAGTACTCGTAGTAGCTCCTGGGTATTTGATACCGGTGCGGTTGCTCACATTTGTAACTCAAAACAGGAGCTGCGGAATAAGCGGAGACTGGCAAAGGACGAGGTGACGATGCGCGTCGGGAATGGTTCCAAGGTCAATGTGATCGCCGTCGGCACGCTGCCTCTTCATTTACCTTCGGGATTAGTTTTAAACCTTAATAATTGTTATTTAGTACCAGCTTTGAGCATGAACATTGTATCAGGATCTCGTTTAATTCGAGATGGCTACTCATTTAAATCCGAGAATAATGGTTGTTCTATTTATATGAGAGATATGTTTTATGGTCATGCTCCAATGGTGAATGGTTTATTCTTAATGAATCTCGAGCGTAATGCTACACATGTTCATAGTGTGAGTACCAAAAGATGTAAGATTGGTAATGATAGTCCCACATACTTGTGGCACTGCCGCCTTGGTCACATAGGTGTCAAACGCATGAAGAAGCTCCATGCTGATGGACTTTTAGAGTCTCTTGATTACGAATCATTTGACACATGCGAACCATGCCTCATGGGTAAAATGACCAAGACTCCATTCTCAGGAACAATGGAGCGAGCAACCAACTTATTGGAAATCATACATACTGATGTGTGCGGTCCAATGAGTGTTGAGGCTCGCGGTGGCTATCGTTATGTTCCCACCCTCACTGATGACTTGAGTAGATATGGGTATATCTATTTAATGAAACACAAGTCTGAGACCTTTGAAAAGTTCAAGGAATTTCAGAGTGAGGTTGAGAATCAACATGACAGGAAAATCAAGTTCCTGCGATCAGATCGTGGAGGAGAATACTTGAGTCACGAGTTTGGCACACACTTAAGAAAATGTGGAATAGTTTCACAACTCACGCCGCCTGGAACACCTCAGTGTAATGGTGTGTCCGAACGTCGTAACCGAACTCTATTAGATATGGTGCGATCTATGATGTCTCTTGCCAATTTACCGCTATCTTTTTGGGGGTATGCTTTAGAGACTGCCGCATTCACTTTAAATAGGGCTCCATCGAAATCCGTTGAGACGACACCGTATGAATTATGGTTTGGGAAGAAACCTAAGCTGTCGTTTCCAAAAGTTTAGGGATGCGATGCTTATGTCAAGAAACTTCAACCTGAAAAGCTCGAACCCAAGTCAGAAAAATGCGTCTTCATAGGATACCCTAAAGAAACTATTGGGTATACCTTCTACCTCAGATCCGAAGGCAAGATCTTTGTTGCCAAGAATGGATCCTTTCTAGAGAAGGAGTTTCTCTCGAAAGAAGTAAGTGGGAGGAAAGTAGACCTTGATGAAGTATTACCTCTTGAACCGGAAAATGGCGCAACTCAAGAAAATGTTCCTGAGGTGCCTGCACCAACTAGAGAGGAAGTTAATGATGATGATCAAGATACTTCTGATCAAGATCCTACTGAAATTCAAAGGTCCACAAGGACACGTTCCGCACCAGAGTGGTACGGCAACCCTGTCTTGGAAATCATGTTGTTGGACAACAGTGAACCTTCGAACTATGAAGAAGCGATGGCGGGCCCGGATTCCGACAAATGGCTGGAAGCCATGAAATCCGAGATAGGATCCATGTATGAAAACGAAGTATGGACTTTGACTGACTTGCCCATTGAGCGGCGAGCCATAGAAAATAAATGGATCTTTAAGAAGAAGACAGACGCAGATGGTAAAGTGACCATCTATAAAGCTCGGCTTGTTGCTAAGGGTTATCGACAAGTTCAAGGGGTTGACTATGATGAGACATTCTCACCGGTAGGGAAGCTAAAGTCTGTCCGAATCATGTTAGCAATTGCCGCATTCTATGATTATGAGATATGGCAAATGGACGTCAAAACGGCATTCCTTAATGGTTTCCTTAAGGAAGAATTGTATATGATGCAGCCGGAAGGTTTTGTCAATCCTAAGAATGCTGACAAGGTATGCAAGCTCCAACGCTCGATTTATGGGCTGGTGCAAGCATCTCGGAGTTGGAACATTCGCTTTGATGAGATGATCAAAGCGTTTGGGTTTACGCAGACTTATGGAGAAGCCTGCGTTTACAAGAAAGTGAGTGGGAGCTCTATAGCATTTCTCATATAATATGTAGATGACATACTTTTGATGGGAAATGATATTGAACTCTTGGACAGCATTAAGGCCTACTTGAATAAGAGTTTTTCAATGAAGGACCTTGGAGAAGCTGCTTATATATTAGGCATCAAGATCTACAGAGATAGATCAAGACGCCTCATAGGTTTTTCACAAAGCACATACCTTGATAAGATATTGAAGAAATTCAACATGGATCAGTCTAAGAAGGGGTTCTTGCCTGTGTTACAAGGTGTGAAATTGAGCTCAGCTCAATGTCCGACCACGGCAGAAGATATAGAAGAGATGAGTGTAATCCCCTATGCCTCAGCCATAGGTTCTATTATGTATGCCATGCTGTGTACCAGACCTGATGTAAACCTTGCCGTAAGTTTGGTAGGAAGGTACCAAAGTAATCCCGGCAAGGAACACTGGACAGCGGTCAAGAATATCCTGAAGTACCTGAAAAGGACTAAGGAAATGTTTCTCGTTTATGGAGGTGACGAAGAGCTCGTCGTAAAGGGCTACGTCGACGCTAGCTTCGACATAGATCTGGATGACTCTAAGTCACAAACCGGATACGTGTATATTTTGAATGGTGGGGCAGTAAGCTGGTGCAGTTGCAAGCAGAGCGTCGTGGCGGGATCTACATGTGAAGCGGAGTACATGGCAGCCTCAGAGGCAGTGCATGAAGCAATTTGGGTGAAGGAGTTCATCACCGACCTAGGAGTCATACCCAATGCGTCGGGGCCGATCAAGCTCTTCTGTGACAACACTGGAGCTATTGCTCTTGCCAAGGAGCCCAGGTTTCACAAGAAGACAAGGCACATCAAGCGTCGCTTCAACTCCATTCATGAAAATGTTCAAGATGGAGACATAGATATTTGTAAAGTACACACGGACCTGAATGTAGCAGATCCGTTGACTAAACCTCTCCCTAAAGCAAAACATGATCAACACCAGAATTCCATGGGTGTTCGATTTATCACAATGTAACTAGATTATTGACTCTAGTGCAAGTGGGAGACTGTTGGAAATATGCCCTAGAGGCAATAATAAAAGCATTATTATTATATTTCCTTGTTCATGATAATTGTCTTTATTCATGCTATAATTGTGTTATCCGGAAATCGTAATACATGTTTGAATAATAGACACCAACATGTCCCTAGTAAGCCTCTAGTTGACTAGCTCGTTGATCAACAGATAGTCATGGTTTCCTGACTATGGACATTGGATGTCATTGATAACGAGATCACATCATTAGGAGAATGATGTGATGGACAAGACCCAATCCTAAACATAGCACAAGATCGTATAGTTCGTTTGCTAGGGTTTTCCAATGTCAAGTATCTTTTCCTTAGACCATGAGATCGTGTAACTCCCGGATACCGTAGGAGTGCTTTGGGTGTGCCAAACATCACAACGTAACTGGGTGACTATAAAGGTATACTACGGGTATCTCCGAAAGTGTCTGTTGGGTTGACACGGATCAAGACTGGGATTTGTCACTCCGTATGATGGAGAGGTATCACTGGGCCCACTCAGTAATGCATCATCATAATGAGCTCAAAGTGACCAAGTGTCTGGTCACGGGATCATGCATTATGGTACGAGTAAAGTGACTTGCCGGTAACGAGATTGAACGAGGTATTGGGATACCGACGATCAGATCTCGGGCAAGTAACATACCGATTGACAAAGGGAATTGTATACGGGATTAATTGAATCCTCGACATCGTGGTTCATCCGATGAGATCATCGAGGAGCATGTGGGAACCAACATGGGTATCCAGATCCCGCTGTTGGTTATTGACCGGAGAGCGATCTCGGTCATGTCTACATGTCTCCCGAACCCGTAGGGTCTACACACTTAAGGTTCGGTGACGCTAGGGTTGTAGGGATATGTATATGCAGTAACCTGAATGTTGTTTGGAGTCCCGTATGAGATCCCGGATGTCACGAGGAGTTCCGGAATGGTCCGGAGGTAAAGAATTATATATAGGAAGTGCTATTTCGGCCATCGGGACAAGTTTCGGGGTCACCGGTATTGTACCGGGACCACCGGAAGGGTCCCGGGGGTCCACCGGGTGGGGCCACCTATCCCGGAGGGCCCCATGGGCTTAAGTGGGAAGGGATCCAGCCCAAAGTGGGCTGGGGCGCCACTTCCCCTAGGGCCCATGCGCCTAGGGTGGGGGAAACCCTAAAAGGAAGAGTCCTAGGAGGGGAAGGCACCTCCTAGGTGCCTTGGGGAGGAGGGATTCCTCCCCTTGGCCGCACCCCCCTAGGAGATTAGATCTCCTAGGGCCGGCGCCCCCCCTTGGCCCTCCTATATATAGTGGGGGAGATGGAGGACTTCTCACCCTTGCCTTTGGTGCCTCCCTCTCCCTCTCCAACACATCCTCCTCCTCCATAGTGCTTGGCGAAGCCCTGCCGGAGTACTGCAGCTCCATCATCACCACGCCGTCGTGCTGCTGCTGGAGCCATCTCCCTCAACCTCTCATCCCCCCTTGCTGGATCAAGAAGGAGGAGACGTGGCTGTTCCGTACGTGTGTTGAATGCGGAGGTGCCGTCCGTTCGGTGCTAGTATCTTTGGTGATTCGAATCACGTCGAGTACGACTCCCTCATCCCCGTTCTTTGAACGCTTCCGCTCGCGATCTACAAGGTACGTAGATGCATCTAATCACTCGTTGCTAGATGAGCTCCTAGATGGATCTTGGTGAAACCGTAGGAATTTTTTTTGTTTTCTGCAACGTTCCCCTACATAAACATCCAAAACAGTAGATAATATAGCATGGAGCAATAAAAAATTATAGATACGTTGGAGACATATAATAGGCCCAAACAATGGTGAAGTTTCATGTAGTCGATGTTCAGATGACACCACTAGAGGAAAGACAACATACATCTCATCAAAATATCGAACGAATACCAAATTCACATGACTACTTATAGCAAGACTTCTCCCATGTCCTCAGGAACAAACATAACTACTCACAAATCATATTCATGTTCATAATCAGAGGGGTATTAATATGCATAAAGGATCTGAACATATGATCTTCCACCGAGCAAACCAACTAGCATCAACTACAAAGAGTAATCAACACTACTAGCAACCCAGAGGTACCAATCTGAGGCTTTGGGACAAAGATTTGATACAAGAGATGAACTAGGGTTTGAGATGAGATGATGCTGGTGAAGATTTTGATGGAGATTGACCCCCTCCCGATGAGAGGATCGATGGTGATGACAATGGTGATGATTTCCCCCTCCCGGAGGGAAGTTTCCCCAGCAGAACAACTCCGCCGGAGCCCTAGATTGGTTCTGCCAAGGTTCCGCCTCGTGGCGGCGGAGTTTCGTCCCATGAGCTAGCTTATGATTTTTTCCTCGACGAAAGACTCCATATAGCCAAAGATAGGCATCAGAGGGCTGCCAGGGGGCCCACGAGGCAGGGGGCACACCCAGGGGCTAGGGCGCGCCCCCACCCTTGTGGATGGTGGGTGGCCCCCTCTGGTACTTCTTTCGCCCAATATTTTTTATATATTCTGAAACATGCTCCCGTGAAGTTTCAGGACTTTTGGAGTTGTGCAGAATAGGTCTCCAATATTTGCTCCTTTTCTATCCCAGAATTCCAGCTGCCGGCATTCCCCCTCTTCATGTAAACCTTGTAAAATAAGAGAGAATAGGCATAAGTATTGTGACATAATGTGTAATAACATCCCATAATGCAATAAATATCAATATAAAAGCATGATGCAAAATGGACGTATCAACTCCCCCAAGCTTAGACCTCGCTTGTCCTCAAGCGAAAGCCAATATCAAAAAATACGTCTGCATGTTTAGAGATAGAGGTGTCGATAAAAATAAAATACGGACATGAGAGCATCATGATCATTCTTAGAACAACAATATATATATATATATTGTCATATGATCTCTTATGCTAAAGTAACAATTCATTCACAGTTTCAAGAATCGTAAACTTCATTGAGAACCAACAAACTATAATCTCAGTCATTGAGACAATTTCAATTTATCATAACATAGGAAAGATTCAATAAGAGCTTTTCAACAAGTCCACATACTCAACCATCATTTAGTCTTTCACAATTGCTAACACCCACGCGATATTTATGGTTATGAAGTTTTAATCAGACACATAGAAAGATAGGGGCTTATAGTTTTGCCTCCCAACCTTTTACCTCAAGGGTAATGTCAACAATAATAGTTCATGAAAACTCACATCCAATTGGCTATATATATCTGGATCTTTCCAACATATTGTGCTTGCCAAAGGATAAAATGTAAAAAGGAAAGGTGAAGATCACTGTGGCTCTTTGCATGAAGTATAAGACAAGAATAAAAGATAGGCCCTTCGCAAAGGGAAGCAGAGGTTGTCATGTGCTTTTATGGTCGGATGCACGAAGTCTTAATGCAAAAGAACGTCACTTTATATTGCCACTTGTGATATGGACCTTTATTATGCAGTCCGTCGTTTTTATTTCTTCCACATCACAAGATCGTATAAAGCTTATTTTCTTCACACTAATAAATCATACATATTTAGAGAGCAATTTTTATTGCTTGCAACTATGGCAACTTACTTGAGGGATCTTACTCAATCCATAGGTAGATATGGTGGACTCTCATGGCAAAACTGGGTTTAAGGATATTTGGAAGCACAAGTAGTATCTCTACTTGGTGCAAAGAATTTGACTAGCATGAGAGGGAAAGGCAAGCTCAACATGTTGGATGATCCATGACAATATAATTTATCTCAGATGTAAGAAAACATAACCCATTATGTTGTCTTCCTTGTCCAACGTCAACTCTTTAGCATGTCATATTTTAATGAGTGCTCAGAATCATAAAAGATGTCCAAGATAGTATATTTATATGTGAAAATATCTCTTTCTTTATTACTTCCTATTAATTGCAACGATGACCAAAACTATGCTTGTCAATCCTCAACAATTTTTATTCATCATACTCTTTATATGTGAAGTCATTGCTCTCCATAAGATCCATATGATCTCTTTTTATTCTTTCTCTTTTATTTTATTCCCTCAAGATCATAGCAAGATAATCAAGCCCTTGACTCGACACTAATCTTTATTATATATAGCTCACGGACTCGATTACATAGAAGGATCATAAAGAAAAACTCAAAACTAGATCATATACTAAAACTTTATTCTACTAGATCAAGGTATTACCAGAAGGATCAAACTAAGAAAAACGGTAAAGATAAAAGTGTGATGATGATACGATACCGGGGCACTCCCCCAAGCTTGGTAGTTTCCAAGGGGAGTGCCCATACCCATGTGTTTATGTCTCCTTCCTCGGAGGTGGTGATGATGGAGTTGTTGGTGCGTGTGCTTCTTCCTTAATTTGCGCTTGAGGATAGAATTTTGCTCCCTTAGGTCACCGATCTCCTGCTCAAGGCTTAATACCTTTTTGCAAAGTTCTTGTTTGTTCTCCTGCAATAGGCGAAAAGGGATAAACTTGATCTTAGGTTTCTTTGCTCTAGTAGGGAGGCTTGACTTTTTGAACTCCACATGCATGTCCCCAGGTTGAGGTAGTGGGACTTCATCTTCATCTGAACTCGTCTCCTTCTTTCCCCTAGGCTCATAGTCTTCTTCTTCCTCTGTGGTCTAACCACAATGCTCCAAGTCCCCATAGGCCTTATGATCTGCAAGGTAATCAGCCACATAGCTTTCTCCCTCCGAATTTTGGGATGACATGTTGCTCTAATCTGCAGCAGAAACAACTCGAAACAAAAACAGGAGATATTTGCATGGTCAAAACCTTCATGAGATTATATAATGAATTTTTACCGACCAAAAGAAGTATCATGCAAGAAAACGGATTCCGGAGAGCCCACGAGGCAGGGGGCGTGCCCTCCACCCTCGTGGACGCCTCATGTCCTTTCCGGACTGCTTCTTATTTTCCTATTTTCTTAAATATTCCAAAACAGAGAAAAATTGCTATTAGAACTGTTTTGGAGTCGGTTTACTTACCGTACCTCATACCTCTTCCTTTTCAGAGTCTGAAACATTCTGGAAAGTGTCCCTTATGTATTCCTACGGGGTTACGATTTCAACAACATTAGTTTCAACGTTTATAGGATTACCTGAGATATAATGTTTGATTCTTTGATCATTCACCACCCTCGGATTTGTGCCTTCGAAGTTGTTGATTTTTATGGCACCGGAACAATAGAGCTCCTCGATGACGTAAGGACCTTCCCATTTAGAGAGGAGTTTTCCTGCAAAAAATCTTAAACGAGAGTTGTATAATAATACATAATCACCTATATTAAACTCACGCTTTTGTATCCTTTTATCATGCCATCTTTTAACTTTTTCTTTAAACAGTTTGGCATTCTCATAAGCCTGGGTTCTCCATTCATCAAGTGAGCTAATGTCAAAAAGCCTCTTCTCACCGGCAAGTTTGAAATCATAATTGAGCTCTTTAATGGCCCAATATGCCTTATGTTCTAGTTCGAGAGGTAAATGACATGCTTTTCCATAAACCATCTTATATGGAGACATACCCATAGGATTTTTGTATGCAGTTCTATAAGCCCATAATGCATCATCAAGTTTCTTGGACTAATTCTTTCTAGATCTATTAACAGTCTTTTGCAAAATTAATTTAAGCTCTCTATTACTCAATTCTACCTGGCCACTAGATTGTGGGTGGTATGGAGATGCAATTCTATGGTTAACATCATACTTAGCAAGTATTTTACGAAAATCACCATGAATAAAATGTGAACCACCATCAGTCATTAAGTATCTAGGGACTCCAAACCTCGGAAAAATAACTTCTTTAAGCATCTTAATAGAGGTGTTATGATCAACACTACTAGTTGGAATAGCTTCTACCCACTTAGTAACGTAATCAACAGCAACTAAAATATGTGTGTACCCATTAGAGGAAGGAAACGGTCCCATATAATCAAAGCCCCAAACATCAAATGGTTCAATAACAAGTGAATAATTCATAGGCATTTCTTAACGTCTACTAATATTACCAATTCTTTGACATTCATCACAAGACAAACTTACGGGCATCCTTGAAGAGAGTAGGCCAATAAAAAACGGATTGCAATACCTTATGTGCAGTTCTATCTCCAGCATGGTGTCCTCCATAAGCCTCAGAGTGACACTTGTGTAGGATCTGTTCCTGTTCATGCTCAGGTACACAACGTCTAATGACACCATCTACTCCTTCTTTATAAAGGTGTGGGTCATCCCAAAAGTAATGTCTTAAATCATAGAAGAAC
The DNA here is from genome assembly GCF_018294505.1 of Triticum aestivum. Classification (NCBI taxonomy): domain Eukaryota; kingdom Viridiplantae; phylum Streptophyta; class Magnoliopsida; order Poales; family Poaceae; genus Triticum; species Triticum aestivum. Next base: position 534,317,013 of record NC_057803.1, read on the forward strand.
TTTTTCTTTTGCTGGTATGTGAAACTAGGTGGTATAAATTTAGCAACAATATAATTAGCATAATCAGCATACCATGGAGCAGTACGAGAAGCATTTATGACAGCTAGTTGTTCATCAGGAAAGCTATCATCAATAGGTAGTGGGTCATCAAGAACATTCTCTAACCTAGACAAGTTGTCTGCAACAGGGTTCTCAGCTCCCTTTCTATCAATAATATGCAAATCAAATTCTTGTAGCAAGAGAACCCATCTAATAAGTCTAGGTTTAGCATCTTTCTTCTCCATAAGATATTTAATATCAGCATGATCAGTGTGAACAGTTACTTTAGAATCAACAATATAAGGTCTGAACTTATCACAAGCAAATACAACTGCTAAAAATTCTTTTTCAGTAGTAGCATAATTTCTCTAGGCACTGTCCAGAGTCTTACTAGCATATTGGATAACATTTAATTTCTTATCAACCCTTTGTCCTAGAACAGCCCCTACAGCATAATCACTAGCATCACACATAATTTCAAATGGTAAATTCCAATCAGGAGGCTGAACAATAGGTGTAGAAATCAAAGCTTTCTTAAGTATTTCAAATGCTTCTACACAATCATTAGCAAAGACAAAAGGAACATCTTTTTGTAAGAGATTAGTTAGAGGCCTAGAAATTTTAGAGAAGTCCTTAATGAACCTCCTATAAAAACCGGCATGACCAAGGAAACTTCTTATACCTTTAATGTCCTTAGGACACGACATCTTTTCAACAGCATGAACTTTAGCTTTATCAACTTCAATACCTCTTTTAGAAATTTTATGCCCCAAGAAAATACCTTCATTAACCATAAAGTGGCACTTCTCCCAATTCAAGACAAGATTAGTTTCTTCACATCTCTGCAAAACTCGATCAAGGTTGCTTAAGCAATCATCAAAAGAAGTTCCATAAACAGAAAAATCATCCATGAATACCTCAACAATCTTTTCACAAAGTCAGAGTATATAGCAGTCATACATCTTTGAAAGGTAGCAGGTGCATTGCATAAACCAAAAGGCATACGTCTATAAGCAAAGGTACCGAAAGGGAAAGTTAAAGTTGTCTTTGCTTGATCCTCTTTGGACACATGTATTTGAGAGAAACCAGAATAACCATCTAGAAAGCAAAAATGTGTATGTTTGGACAATATTTCTAGCATTTTATCAATAAAAGGTAAAGGGTAATGATCCTTTTTAGTAGCTTTATTTAATTTGCGGAAATCAATTACCATTCTATAACCTGTAACAATTCTTTGTGGGATCAATTCATCTTTATCATCAGGAACAACAGTAAAAGCTCCCTTCTTAGGGACACAATGGACAGGGCTTACCCACTGACTATCAGCAACGGGATAAATTATACCCGCCTCCAGAAACTTTAGTATTTCTTTTCTTACCACTTCTTTCATCTTAGGATTTAACCGTCATTGGTGATCAACAACCGGTTCCGCGTCTTTCTCCAATTTTATTTTGTGCTGGCATAGAGTGGGACTAATGCCTTAAGATCATCAAGAGTATATCCAATAGCAGCACGGTGCTTCTTCAGAGTTTTCAATAATTTATTTTCCTCATGCTCTGAAAGATTAGCACTAATAATAACAGGATATATCTCTTTCTCATCAAGATAAGCATATTTGAGAGTATCAGGTAAAGGTTTAAGCTCAAACACAAGATCACCCTTGGGTGGAGTAGGATCCCCTAGAATTTCAACAGGCAAGTTGTGTTTCAAAATAGGTCCCTGTTTAAAGAATACTTCATCTATTTCCCTTCTTTCATTGATAAACATATCATTTTCATGGTCTAGCAAATATTGTTCTAAAGGATCATTAGGAGGCACGGAAATAGAAGCAAGACCAATAATTTCATCTTTACTAGGCAATTCTTTATCATGGGGTTGTCTACGAAATCTAGCAAAGTTAAATTCATGAGACATATCCCCTAAATCAACAGAAACAATATCCTTGTTGCAGTCTATCTTAGCATTAACAATATTCAAGAAGGGTCTACCAAATATAATGGGACAAAAGTTATCTTGTGGGGAACCAAGAACAAGAAAATCAGCAAGATATTTAACTTTCCCACACAAGACTTCAACATCTCTAACAATCCCAACTGGTGAAATAGTGTCTCTATTAGCAAGCTTAATTGTAACATCAATTTCCTCTATCTCAGCAGGTGCAATATCGTGCATAATTTCTTTATATAAGTAATGAGGTATTGCACTTGCACTAGCACCCATATCACATAAGCCATGATAGCAATGATCTCCTATTTTAACTGAAATAACAGGCATGCCTACAACATGTCTATGTTTATGTTTAGTATCGGGTCTAGCAATTCTAGCAGCTTCATCACAGAAGTAAACAACATGCCCATCGATATTATAGGCCAAGAGATATTTAACCATAGAAACACTAGGTTCAACTTTAATTTGCTCAGAGGGTGTAGGTGTTCTAGTATTACTCTTACGAACCACAGTTGAAGCTTTAGCATGATCCTTTATTCTAACAGGGAAAGGTGGTTTCTCAATATAAGCAGTAGGAACAACAAAATCATTATAAGTGATAGTATTTTGTTCAAATTTAATAGGTGCAACTACTTTTACTTAAATGGGAGGATTATATTTAAACCACTTCTCCTTATGGAGATCAACATGAGTAGCAAAGGATTCACAGAAAGAAGCTACTATCTCAGAGTTAAGTCCATATTTAGTGCTAAATTCACGGAAAGCATCGGTATCCAGAAAAGATTTAGCACAATCAAACTTAGGTGTTATACCTGACTCCTTACCTTCGTCGAGATCCCATTCTACAGAGTTGCATTTAATTCTTTCCAATAAATCCCATTTGAATTCAATAGCCTTCATCATAAAAGAGCCAATACAAGAAGTATCGAGCATGGAGCGATTATCGAGAGAAAGCCGAGCATAAAATTTTTGAATAATAATTTCTCTTGAGAGCTCATGATTGGGGCATGAATATAACATTGACTTAAGCCTCCCCTAAGCTTGAGCGATGCTTTATCCGTCGCGAGGCTAAAAATTAGATATGTAATTACGATCACGATGAACAAGATGCATAGGATAAAATTTCTGATGAAATTCCAATTTCAATCGGTTGTAGTTCCATGACCCCATATCATCACATAGCCTAAACCATGTCAATGCCTTTCCCTTCAAAGATAAATGGAAGACCTTTGATAACCCACAAGTATAGGGGATCAATTGTAGCCTCTTTCGATAAGTAAGAGTGTCGAACCCAACGAGGAGCTAAAGGTAGAACAAATATTCCCTCAAGTTCTATCGACCACCGATACAACTCTACGCACGCTTGACGTTCGCTTTACCTAGAACAAGTATGAAACTAGAAGTACTTTGTAGGTGTTGTTGGATAGGTTTGCAAGATAATAAAGAGCGCGTAAATAAAGGCTAGGGGCTGTTTAGATAAAGACACAACTAAATTAGTTTTAGTAGAGAGCTTGTTGTTACGAGAGAGTTATTTGTCCCTAGGCAATCGATAACTAGACCGGTGATCATTATTGCAATTTTATTTGAGGGAGAGGCATAAGGTAACATACTTTCTCTACTTGGATCATATGCACTTATGATTGGAACTCTAGCAAGCATCCACAACTACTAAATATCATTAAGGTAAAACCCAACCATAGCATTAAAGTATCAAGTCCTCTTTATCCCATACGCAACAACCCCCTTACTCGGGTTTGTGTTTCAGTCACTCACGCAACCCACTATAAGCGAATCATGAACATATTGCAACACCCTACAGCGGGTATCCCTCACGCTTGCGCGACACGGAGAGCACAATAGGACAACACCAATAACAAAACATGCAACTCAAACCAATCTTGATCATCAAATAGCCCATAGGACAAAACAGATCTACTCAAACATCATAGGATATCCATACATCATTGGGAAATAATATATAGCATTGAGCACCATGTTTAAGTAGAGATTACAACGGGTAAGAGAGAGGTTACACTGCTGCATAGAGGGGGGAAGAGTTGGTGATGATGGCGGTGACGTTGTTGGTGAAGATTGCGGTGATGATGATGGCCCCCGGTGGCACTCCGGTGCCACCGGAAGCGAGGGGGAGAGAGCCCCCTCCTTCTTATTCTTCCTTGACCTCCTCCCTAGATGGGAGAAGGGTTTCCCCTCTGGTCCATGGCCTTCATGGCACGGGAGGGGCGAGAGCCCCTCCGAGATTGGATCTGTCTCTCTGTCTCTCTCTGTTTCTGCGTTCTCAGATTCAACCCTTTCACCGTTTCTTATATTCCCGGAGATCCGTAACTCCGATTGGGCTGAAATTTTAACACGATCTCTATTCAGATATTAGCTTTCTTGCGGTGAAAGAAGGGCATCAGCAACCTTACGGAGTGGCCACGAGGGTCATGGGTGCGCCCCTGCCTCGTGGGCCCCTCGAGCATCGTCTCACGTTGATTTCACTTCCCAAAAATCACATATATTCCAAAAAAATCTCCGTCCGTTTTTATCCCGTTTGGACTCCGCTTGATATGGATTTTTTGCGAAACAAAAAACATGCAACAAACAGGAACTGACACTGGGCACTAGATCAATATGTTAGTCTCAAAAATAGTATAAACAGTTGCCAAAAGTATATGAAAGTTGTAGAATATTGGCATGAACAATAAAAAAATCATAGATACGACGGAGACGTATCAGCATCCCCAAGCTTAATTCCTGCTCATCCTCGAGTATGTAAATGATAAAAAGGATAATTTTTGATGTGGAATAATCTTGATCACATATCTAATCATGTCATGAATATTAAGATACAAGTTATTCAAAGCAATAGTCTATCATTTGACATAAAAACAATAATACTTGAAGCCTACTAATAAAGCAATCATGTCTTTTCAAAATAACATGGCCAAAGAAAGTTATCCCTACAAAATCATATAGTCTGGCTATGCTCCATCTTCACCACACAAAATATTCACATCATACACAACCCCGATGACAAGCCAAGCAATTGTTTCATACTTTTGACGTTCTCAAACCTTTTTAACTTTCACGCAATATATGAGCGTGAGCCATGGACATAGCACTATAGGTGGAATAGAATGGTGGTTGTGGAGGAGTCAAAAGGAGAACATAGTCTCACATCAACTAGGCGTATCAACGGGCTATGGAGATGCCTATTAAGGGAGTCCTGGATTAGGGGGTGTCCGGATGGCCGGACTATACCTTCGGCCAGACTCCTAGACTATGAAGATACAAGATTGAAGACTTCGTCCCGTGTCCGGAAGGGACTTTCCTTGGCGTGGAAGGCAAGCTTGGCGATACGGATATGTAGATCTCCTACCATTGTAACCGACTCTGTGTAGCCCTAGCCCTCTCCGGTGTCTATATAAACCGGAGAGTTTTAGTCCGTAGGACGAAGAACAATCATACCATAGGCTAGCTTCTAGGGTTTAGCCTCTCTGATCTCGTGGTAGATCTACTCTTGTACTACCCATATCATCAATATTAATCAAGCAGGACATAGGGTTTTACCTCCATCAAGAGGGCCCGAACCTGGGTAAAACATCATGTCCCCTGCCTCCTATTACCATCCGGCCTAGACGCACAGTTCGGGACCCCCTACCCGAGATCCGCCGGTTTTGACACCGACATGGGTGCTTTCATTGAGAGTTCCTCTGTGTCATCACTTTTAGGCCCGATGGCTTCTCCGATCATCAACAGCGATGCGACCCAGGGTGAAACTTTTCTCCCCGAACAGAACTTCGTATTCGGTGGCTTTGCACTGCGGGCCAATTCGCTTGGTCATCTGGAGCAGATTGAAAGCAACGTCCCTGGCCATCAGGTCAGATTTGGAAGTTTGAACTACACGGCCGACATCCACGGAGGCTTGATCTGCGACGGATTCGAGCCACAGCCGAGCGCGCCGCACTGTCACGATGGGCATGATTTAGCTCTGCCACCGAACAGTGCCCTGGAGGCCGCACCTGTGTCCGCTCCGACCCCTAGCTCGGAGCCGATCACACCAATCGAGGATGGGTGGTTAAACACCGCCTCGGGGGCTGCAATCTCTACGGCGATCGAGCCGAACACCAGCCCTATTCTCTGTGAAGCCCGTGACTCCAAGGAGCCGGACTCCTCTCCAGACTCCGAGCCCTCTGCCCCCGACCGATCGAACCCGATTGGGCGCCGATCATGGAGTTCACCGCCGCGGACATCTTTCAGCACTCGCCCTTTGGCGATATTCTGAATTCACTAAAGTCTCTCTCTTTGTCAGGAGAGCCCTGGCCGGACTATGGTCAGCAAGGTTGGGATGCGGATGATGAAGAAATTCAAAGCCCACTCACCACCCACTTCGTAGCCACTATCGATGATTTAACCGACATGCTCGACTTCGACTCCGAAGACATTGACGGTATGGACGTCGATGCAGGAGACGATCAAGAACCAGTGCCTATAGGGAACTAGAAAGCCACCTCGTCGTATGATATATACATGGTGGACATCCCAAAAGAAGGCAATGGCGATGGAACAGCGGAGGATGACCCCTCCAAGAAGGAGCCTAAGCGTCGGCGTCAGCAGCGTCACTCTAAATCCCACCAAAACAAAAATGGTGATTCCGGCACGGGAGATAATAACACCCCGGACAGTGCTGAAGACAACCACCTCCGGCAAGATTCAGCACAGGAGGATAGAGAAGCCAGCCCTCATGAGAGAGCGGCAGACAGAGAGGTTGAGGACGATTGTCGGTGTCAAAACCGGTGGATCTCGGGTAGGGGGTCCCGAACTGTGCGTCTAGGCCGGATGGTAACAGGAGGCAAGGGACACGAAGTTTTACCCAGGTTCGGGCCCTCTCGATGGAGGTAAAACCCTACGTCCTGCTTGATTAATATTGATGATATGGGTAGTACAAGAGTAGATCTACCACGAGATCAGAGAGGCTAAACCCTAGAAGCTAGCCTATGGTATGATTGTTGTTGTCTATATTGTCCTACGGACTAAAACCCTCTGGTTTATATAGACACCAGAGAGGGTTAGGGTTACACAAAGTCGGTTACAATGGTAGGAGATCTGAATATCCGTATCGCCAAGCTTGCTTTCCATGCCAAGGAAAGTCCCTTCCGGACACGGGACGAAGTCTTCAATCTTGTATCTTCATAGTCCAGGAGTCCAGCTGAAGGTATAGTCCGGCTATCCGAACACCCCCTTATCCAGGACTCCCTCAGTAGCCCCCGAACCAGGCTTCAATGACGATGAGTCTGGCGCGCAGATTGTCTTCGACATTTCAAGGCGGGTTCTCCCCCAAATTCCATGTACCTATTGAATAAAGTCTGGTTTCTTGTAGATGTTGCGCCCCTTGGCTTCTACGCCCAATAATGGCCACTTCCCACGTGTCAAACGAATATGAAAAGTCTGAGTGTTTTTACATTCACACCCCTAGCCGCGTAAATGAGCTGCCCTATTTAAGGGGACGAGGATTTAGATCCAAACCACATCTTCCCCCTTCGCGAGTGTTCATCAGAGCACATCCGACAAAGGTCCATTCCACCATGGCCAGCCGTCGCAACTCCTCCTCTCGCCCTTCCAGCCCTCAGCCTGGATATTGGGAGAGATGCTCCATCCCGCATAGCGAGCTAGTGACGCTCCAGACCAAGGGATTTCTTCCCCCGGCCTACATGATCCCGGTTCGAGCCGGTCTTGCCGTCTACAATGGCGGAAAGCAAGTGGAGAGTGCGCCCAATCCCTCCAAAGGAGAGCGGGTATGCCTAGTCCCTTATTTAATAAGGGGTCTCGGGTTTCCAATCCACCCATTTCTCCGGGGGCTGCTGGAGTTCTACGGCCTCCAGCTACACAATCTCACGCCTGCCTCCGTATTGCATATCGCGGGCTTCATAGCCCTCTACGAGCTATTTTTGGGTGTCGAGGTTCATTTCGGGCTATGGAAAAGGTTATTCTGCCTTGTGCCCCGCTCTAAGGAGGGGTCAATGTATCAAGTGGGTGGAGCCGAAGTGTGGCGCATCACCAAGACCGGATATCTATCCGGAACCCCAAAGAAGGCGTCCGAAGACTGGCCCTCAGAATGGTTTTATATAGAAGACGTCCCGCTGCCGGATCCTGTCCGGATCGGCCTCCCTGAATTTGATAGTGCTCCCTTAAAGAAGCGCCTAAGCTGGCGTCCACGGAGCCCTCAGAGGGAAAGTGACAGGGACATCATTTACCTGATAGGCCGAATAAGATTGTTAGCCCATTCCGGACTAATCATGATCGGGGTTATGGCCGAATGCATCATGCGGGGGGTGCAGCCGCTTCAGTATAGAAGCCACCCCATGTGGGACTTCAACGGGGAGGACGACGCCGCCCGCTATGGTCGTAAGGGGCCGGATTCAGCTGCCGCTCTACTAAAGATCTTGTCCACTTTGTATAAGGGAGAAGAGGAGGAATTCCTCCGCGTCAACCCATAGGGTGGATTCTCTATGCACAATCCCCCAAGCTGGGTAAGTGGTCATATTTACTTGCCCATCCATTTTGTATTCTCATTGTTAAATATTCAGTCTGACGACTTCAATGCAGGAACTGCGTCGAGCTGTTAAGGAAATAAGCAGCCCTCCTCTACAACCCGAGGACCCAGGACGGTCCCTCGACCCGGCCTCTCAAGAGGATCCGGACATATCTGTCGAGCTGATTGATGGAGTGTTCCATTAATTGAGCAAGGACAACGCCTTGGTGGCCATTACGGCCGATTACCCGGGGCTAATCCCGGCCTCCCAGGTAACTGAGGTCGAAGTCCCAGTACCCCAAATAGGTGTCCGCCCTCTCGTGTTTTCAGTTTCCTGATTACAACCGAGCTTTGCAGGGGAGGTTTTTGAGGCGGAAGGCCGAACCTATGGCAACAAGCCAACGAGGGGCCGCAGGGCCCCGTGGGCAGAAAAGAAGTGCAGTCCGGACCGAGGCGTCAGCGCAAAGGTATGGCGCCCCCCCTTATCCCAGGTGTTATACCTTTGAGGCACATTGACACTCATGCTCTCTTCAGGACAAAGAGACCTCGCCAGACTATATACGGAGAGGCTGCCAATTGCGCCTCCACCAGCCAGGCTCCAAAGCCTAGTCCGGAGGCGGAGGCGAACACAAGGCGCGCGCCAGCCGCTCCTCCGAGGGAGGATGTGGACGGATTGTCTGCCACCAACTCTGAGGTGGAGAGTGCCATGAACCACAGACATCGCCGGACAATTCTTCGCGATGCTTGTTTCTCCCAAGGGGGGTTAGATGCCTTCAACTCGGGAGATGCGTACCTCTGTGCCACTCAAAATGGTCTAGCCAGAGCCAGGGAGCAATATGTAAAGGACATACGGGTAAGAAAATTTTGGTAATTATATATATATACCAATAGCCCCCGAGACTTGAAACAGTTAGAATAACTGATTTAAGGATCATTTGTTATGCAGGTTCTTACAGAAAAGAATTCCCTACTGTCCAAGGAGCTGGAAGAGTGCAAAGCCCAACTTGAGGCCGCACTAGCCACAGCAGGGGAGCCCAAGGAGACCCCCTCTGGTAATATACACTTCAAAAGATAAGTATTTTGCAAAGCACGACATGGGTGCGAATCTGACAAATGAAATTGCAGATGGCGCCGGATTGAATCCGGAAAGGCAACACCTCCTACGCCAACTAAAGGCTGGTGAGAAGGTGCTGACAAAGGTGAGGCGGGAGAAGAACGATCTCCAAGATGCCAACACCAAGCTGGGCGTCAAGCTGAAAGATGTTCGTGCCCAGCTGTCAGACTCCGTAAAGGAGAATCAGCGGCTTCGACGCGGCATATTTAGTAAGTGCTTGAACGAACCTTTGAAAGAAAGTTCAGCAAGGAAGTCGACTAACAGAGCAATGTCTGTAGGTGTGCTAACAGGTCGTCCCGCAGAGGAGATGCCCGGTTCTACGGGTGACCTTCTTCCCGAGCTCTCGCAACTGCTCGATCGAGTTCGGCAGTCGATGCAAGGCGTCGCCTAGGCCCTGTGGCCATCTGTCTCCATGCCCGAAAGTCTTGGAGAGCTTGCAGAGAAGCTAAAGGGAGCACGACGGCGCTTCTGATTGTGGAAGATATCGGCCTGCCGTCAAGGCGCTAGGGAGGCCTGGGCCATGGTGAAGACGCGGTACACAAAGGCTGACCCCAACCACATGGCCGAGGTCGGTCCTGTAGGGCCCGATGGGAAGGAGATCCCTGTAAGCTTAGTATACGGTCAAGTAGAGTTGGCCGCAAAGTATTCCCAGCAGGACTGTAAATTAGACAGCCTGTTAGATGGTATTGAAGAGGAATACAATCAGTCAAAATGACTATGTAATTTAATTGACATTTATAATGCCTTCTAGCCGGATTGTAGATCATTTGTCATGACCGACCTTTTCACTTCAGCCTCGGGACCTGACAGTCTGGAGTGTGTCCGAATTCCCATGCGGTTATATAGGAACCGGGGAATGCATGGAGACCAGGCGTAGGGGCCATTAGTGCGTGAACAGACAAGTGCCCGACTAGTTATGTTATATTACATGGTTAGTAAGAAACATCTTCCAGGGAGAATAGTTCTGTTAGGGGTTCCTTTCCCTGGGAGGCATGCCCTAAGGTGTATGTCCATGCTGCGAAAAGAAACGCAGGAAAAACATCTGGGGGCGTATAGATAAATAAAATAAAAAGATCATCTTTAGTTCACCGACCGAATATTCCATTAAGAACGCTAGCTTTAGGCTTCACCCAGTCTGAGGTACACGTCCGGCTGACCTAGCAGTAACAGTCGCAGAGGTGCTCCCTTTACCTCCTAGCCGAACAATCGGGAACGTAGGGGCAAGCACAGGAGCCAGGCAACCCAGCTTGGCCAAAACTTAAGTCATATCGATGCATATAATGGTGAATAAAAGGTACATGCGGAAGTGTGACACATGTGTTGGGCATGAAGCCCGTATAAATAAGCTTCTGTTTAAAGAAGCCCCCAGGTTTAATGAGCGTGGATAGCGCGTCACTTTATGAGCTTTTAAAGGCTATAAGAGAGAGAAGAAGAGGAATGTAAGACAGAAAGTATATAAAAAATGGACAGAGGAAGGAGACGAACACAGAGTCCGGCGCTAGGCATAGAATCTTCAGAGACGGGCTGCGTTCCATGGGTTCGGCTCGAGTCGGTTATCCGATGCATTTCGCAGGCGGTATGCTCCACCAGTCAGGACTTGGTCAATTATGAAGGGTCCTTCCCACTTGGGCTTGAGTTTGTCCTTTTCTTGTCCGGCAGGCGTAGAACTAATTCGCCAACGTTGTAATTTTTGGCCCGTACTTCTCTGCTTTGGTTTCTTCAAACCTGCTGCTGATAGAATGCAGAACGGGCTTTTGCCACGTCACGCTCCTCTTCCAATGCGTCCAAACTGTCCTACCGATCGAGCTCGGCTTCTCTTTCTTCGTACATGCACACTCGAGGTGAGTCATGAATTATGTCGCAAGGCAAAACTGCCTCTGCGCCGTACACCATAAAGAATGATGTGTATTCGGTGGTGCGATTCGGCGTGGTCCGCAGCCCCCAGAGTACGGAGTCGAGCTCCTCTACCCAGTGTGTGTTAGATTCCTTGAGGGACCGCACTAATCTGGGTTTGATGCCGCTCATGATAAGACCATTTGCACGTTCAACCTGGCCGTTAGTTTGTGGGTGATAGACGGAAGGATAATCGAGCTTGATGCCCATGTTTTTGCACCAGAGTTTTACCTCGTCGGTCGTAAAGTTCGTACCGTTATCAGTGATGATGCTGTGGGGGACGCTGTAATGGTGTACAACCCCGGATATAAAGGCTATCACAGGTCTGGATTCGGCCGTCTTAACAGGCTTGGCTTCTATCCATTTGGTGAACTTATCCATCATGACCAGTAAGTATTTTTGCTTGTGGGTTCCACCTTTAAGGGGTCCAACCATGTCAAGCCCCCAGACCGTGAAGGGCCAAGTGATGAGGATAGTTTGGAGGGCGGTGGGTGGCATATGGCTTTGGTTTGCAAAGAGCTGGCAACCGGTGCATCGTTGGACTAAGTCCTGGGCGTTTACCTGGGCCGTCAGCCAGTAAAAGCCTGTGCGGAAGGCCTTGCTCACAAGGGACCGAGCTGCAACGTGATGACCGCCGAGTCCGGCATGAATTTCAGCCAGGAGGTTCCTCCCTTCCTCTTCGGAGATGCACCTTTGAAGGACTCCGGTAGTGCTTTTCTTATAAAGCTCTCCCTCGTGGACTTTGTAGGCTTTGGATCACCGCACTATGCAGCGTGCCTCATTTTGGTCCTCGGGGAGTTCCTGCCTAATAAGGTAGGCGAGGAATGGTTCCGTCCACGGGGCGATAACGGCCATTATTACGTGGGCTGAAGGTGTTATTTCATTGGCAGAGCCTCCGATTGTGTCAGAATGTTCGGTGTCGGGCAGTGCGGTTGGGTCCGGGCTATTATTGTTTGGCTCCCCTTCCCATACTACGGATGGCTTGAACAGCCTTTCCAAGAAGATGTTGGGGGGGACTACATCGCATTTTGCGCCGATGCGTGCCAGGACATCTGCCGCCTGATTATTTTCCCGGGCTACATGGTGGAATTCAAGCCCTTCGAACCGAGCTGACATTTTTAGGACAGCGTTGCGGTAAGCTGCCATTTTTGGATCCTTGGCATCGAAGTCTCCATTTGTTTGGGATATTGCGAGGTTCGAGTCCCCGCGCACCTCTAGGCGTTGAATGCCCATGGATACTGCCATCCGGAGACCATGTAAAAGGGCCTCATATTCGGCTGCATTGTTGGAGTCCGTGTACATAATCTGGAGTACGTATTGAACTGTGTCTCCTGTGGGGGACGTCAAAACAACGCCAGCCCCCAGTCCGGCCAACATCTTGGAGCCATCGAAATGCATGATCCAATTTGAATATGTGTCGTACTCTTTAGGGAGTTCGGCCTCCGTCCATTCTGTGACGAAGTCAGCCAAGACTTGCGACTTGATGGCTCGCCGTGGCTTATAAGTTATGTCGAATGGGAGGAGCTCAATGGCCCATGTTGCAATCCGGCCCATTGCGTCACGGTTGTTTATAATGTCGTTAAGTGGTACTTCCGAGGCTACTGTTATTGAACACTCTTGAAAGTAGTGTCGTAGCTTCCGGGATGCCATGAATACCGCGTACGCAATCTTTTGATAATGCGGGTATCGTGATTTGCAAGGAGTGAGGACAGTGGACACATAATAGACCGGCTTTTGAAGGGGGAGTTTGTGTCCGTCCGTTTCTCGTTCGACGACGAGTACTGCACTTACAACCTGATGTGTTGCTGCAATGTACAATAGCATTGGTTCGCCAGTGTTTGGCGCGGCCAGGACTGGGTTTGTTGCCAATATGGCTTTTATTTCATCGAGTCCGTCCGTGGCTGCATCCGTCCATTTGAAGTGTTCGGTGCACCGAAGGAGGCGGTAAAGGGGTAGGGCCTTTTCTCCCAAGCGGGAGATAAAGCGGCTTAGAGCCGCCATGCATCCGGTTAACTTTTGTATTTGTTTGAGGTCCTTTGGGATATCCAGTTGCGACAGAGCTCGGATCTTGGTTGGATTTGCTTCAATTCCTCTACCGGATACAATGAAGCCCAAGAGCTTTTCGGCTGGAACGCCGAAAACGCATTTTTCCAGGTTGAGCTTGATGTCGTATGTTCGGAGGTTATCGAATGTGAGCCTCAAGTCATCTACTAGAGATTCGACATGTCTTGTTTTGACAACCACATCATCTACATATGCCTCCACTGTTTTGCCGATCTGGTTTGCCAGACATGTCTGAATCATGCGCTGATATGTTGCGCCGGTGTTTTTGAGCCCGAAGGGCATTGTGGTGAAGCAGAATGGGCCGTATGGTGTGATGAATGCCGTTGCGGCTTGGTCTGGTTCTGCCATCTTGATTTGATGGTAGCCGGAATATGCATCGAGGAAACACAACGAATCGTGTCCTGCGGTAGCATCGATAATTTGATCGATGCGGGGGAGTGGGAAGGGATCCTTTGGGCAAGCCTTGTTAAGGTCCTTAAAATCAACACACAGGCGCCAGGATTTGTCCTTCTTTGGTACCATCGCCAGGTTTGCTAGCCAGTATGGATGTTTTATATCTCTATGAATCCGGCCTCCAATAACTTTGCTAGCTCTTCTCCCATGGCCTGTCTCTTAGGTTCGGAAAAACGCCGAAGAGCTTGCTTGACAGGTTTGAATTCTTTTAGGATATTTAAGCTGTGCTCGGCCAGCCTGCGTAGGATTCCTGGCATGTCTGAAGGGTGCCAGGCAAAAATGTCCAAGTTCTCTCGTAGGAACTCTCGCAGTGCGGCATCTACATCAGGGTTTAAATGTGCCCCGATGGAAGCTGTTTTATTGGGGTCCGTTGGATGGACCTGGAATTTGACTATTTCGTCTGCCGGTTTAAAGGAGGTGGACTTGGATCTTTTGTCGAGTACCACGTCGTCTCTATTCACCGTGGAGCGCAGCGCAGTCAGTTCCTCAGCCGCTAGGGCTTCGGATAGTGCCTCAAGGGCCAGTGCGGCTGTCTTGTTTTCGGCGCGGAGTGCTATGTCCGGATCACTAGCGAGAGTGATGATCCCGTTGGGCCCGGACATCTTGAGCTTCATGTACCCGTAATGGGGTATTGCTTGGAAGATTGTAAACGCTTCCCGCCCTAGCAGAGCGTGATAACCGCTGCTGAATGGAGCCACATGGAATGTGACCTCTTCGGACCTGTAATTATCTGGCATGCTGAACACCACATCTAGTGTGATTTTTCATGTACCCTGTACAGCGCGCTTCCCGACTGGGGATTATTCCTCTAAAGTTTGTGCTGCTTCGCTCAATACGATTCCAGTATATTTCCATTTTTTGAAGGGTTTCCTCATAAATGAGGTTCAATCCGCTGCCGCCGTCCATGAGTACCTTGGTAAGATGAAAGTCGTCCCCTATTGGACTGAGGACCAATGCGGCAGGTGCTCGGGCTGTTCAGAATTTAGGTTCATCACTGGCGTTAAAGGTAATAGCCGTGTCACTCCATGGATTTATTGTTGCTACTTGGTAGAGTTCGGCAAGGCTGCGGAGTGTTCTTTTTCGCATATTATTTGATGCGAAAGTCTCGAAGACTGTTAATACCGTATTGGTGTCTCTGGGGTGGCTTTTTGTGGCCTCCGGAATTAGGAGATTTTCGCCAATTTTGGCCACATGCCGGAGTATCCAGCATGCTCTAAGGCTGTGAGTTGGTGTGGCATGCTCTGTACTGTGAATTTTACAGGGTCCATTAAGCCATCCTTCCAATACAGTTCCATGCCCTGTAGAGGGTTTTTGCTTTTTGGTGTTTGACCCGGGTGTCTGGCGATGATGCACCCTTTTATTTCGGACTGGGTTTGCATTCAAGGCCGGATTGTCCCAAAATTTTATTTCGGTTTTCCAGGCGCTTTCCATTGCACAATACTTTCATACTATGGACGCCAAGTCAGCGAAACGTGTGATATCACGGCGACTTATGGCGTTGAGGATTCCCTTGTCCGTGCAATTATTGCAAAAGAATGAAATCGCAGCTTCCTCGCGGCAGTCCTTTATCATGTTCATAACCAGGAGGAATCTGGCCCAGTAATGATGTACTGTCTCTTTGGGCTCTTGCCTAATTTGGGATAGATCGCTAATGTTCGGGTGGGTGGGTGGAATTAAATCCGAAGCCTCACCCCATCTGAGGCTCAGAGGCCGAGGAATTTCTGAACTCGAGAATTTGGATTCCTGGATGTTGTCCAATGAATCCAGTCCGTCGCCTGACTCTAAGTTCAGGTCTTGAGTGATATCCTCCCCTCCGCGGGTATCCGGCTTGGAGGGATCGGGAATCCGGACGTAACGAGTCCTTAAGATAGATGAGGGGTCGTCGCACTGTCCCTCTACCACGGCAACATGATGGGTGACTTGGGGAGATTTAATCTCTCTCAGATCGGGTTTAGGCCCAATCTGGTCGTAATCCGTAGCGACTCCCAGGGCGGCGAAGCGATCCAAGAGCTCGTTTATGGAGGAGAGCTCCATTGGATCTAACTACTCGGCAAGTTCCAAGCTGACATGAAGATTGTTTTCGATGGCTCGAGAGGTCATCGTCGGCGCAGAAGCCGAACAGGCGGTCATAAGAAAACCACCTAGCCGGAGGGTTTGGCCGACAGCCAAAGCTCCCTTAGCAACGGTGTCGTCTTTAAAGACGGGGCGAGGCATCCTTCCTGATGGCGACGACACAGAGGTACTCTCAATGAAATCACCAATGTCGGTGTCAAAACCGGCGGATCTCGGGTAGGGGGTCCCGAACTATGCGTCTAGGCCGGATGGTAATAGGAGGCAAGGGACATGAAGTTTTACCCAGATTCGGGCCCTCTTGATGGAGGTAAAACCCTACTTCCTGCTCGATTAATATTGATGATATGGGTAGTACAAGAGTAGATCTACCACGAGATCAGAGAGGCTAAACCCTAGAAGCTAGCCTATGGTATGATTGTTGTTGTCTATGTTGTCCTACGGACTAAAACCCTCCGGTTTATATAGACATCAGAGAGGGTTAGGGTTACACAAAGTCGGTTACAATGGTAGGAGATATGAATATCCGTATCGCCAAGCTTGCCTTCCACGCCAAGGAAAGTCCCTTCCGAACACGGGACGAAGTCCTCAATCTTGTATCTTCATAGTCCAGGAGTCCGGCTGAAGGTATAGTCCGACTATCTAAACACCCCCTTATCCAGGACTCCCTCAATGATAATTATATGCCTCCCTCCGAAGAAGAAGCAAGCCTCGACAATGACGAATTTGTCGTGCCAAAGGATCCCGTCGAACAGGAGCGTTTCAAACGCAGGCTTATGGCCACGGCGAGCAGCCTCAAGAAAAAACAGCAACAGCTTAGAGCTGATCAAGATTTGCTAGCCAACAGATGGACTGAAGTCCTTGCGGCCGAAGAGTATGAACTTGAATGCCCCTCCAAGAGCTACCCAAAGCTCAGGTTGCTACCCCAATTAGAGGAGGAAGCACCTAAACCTACATCACCAGCGCATGATGCAGCCGACCGGCCACCCCGTGGCTGCGACAGAGAGGCCTCTCGGCCCTCCACTCAAGCCGCACCCCGATGCCGCTCAAAAAATACCAAGCCATGGGAAAATGCGCCAGACCTGCGAGACATATTGGAGGACAAGGCAAGACAAACAAGATCGATCTACGGATCACGTGGGCGCCCCACGGCACAAGACGATACCCGTCACGCCGGATACAGTAAATCCGGCCGGGCCGAACACAGTAGACAAAGCTCGTTTGAGCTGCGTCGTGATATAGCCCAATACAGAGGCGCCACACACCCACTATGCTTCATAGATGAAGTAATGGATCATCAAATCCCCGAGGGTTTCAAACCCGTGAACATCGAATCATACGATGGCACAACAGATCCTGCGGTATGGATCGAGGACTATCTCCTTCATATCCACATGGCCCGCGGTGATGACCTACACGCCATCAAATACCTCCCACTCAAACTTAAAGGACCAGCTCACACAACCCACTATAAGCGAATCATGAATGCATTGCAACACCCTACAGCGGGTATCCCTCACGTTTGCGCGACACGGAGAGCACCATAGGACAGCACCAATAACAAAACATGTAACTCAAACCAATCTTGATCATCAAATAGCCCATAGGACAAAACAGATCTACTCAAACATCATAGGATAGCCATACATCATTGGGAAAGACTATATAGCATTGAGCACCATGTTTAAGTAGAGATTACAGCATGTAAGAGAGAGGTTACACCGCTGCATAGAGGGGGGAAGAGTTGGTGATGATGGCGGTGAAGTTGTTGGTGAAGATTGCGGTGATGATGATGGCCCCCGGTGGCACTCCGGTGCCATCGGAAGTGAGGGGGAGAGATCCCCCCTCCTTCTTCTTCTTCCTTGACCTCCTCCCTAGATGGGAGAAGGGTTTCCCCTCTGATCCATGGCCTCCATGGCACGGGAGGGGCGAGAGCCCCTCCGAGATTCGATCTGTCTCTCTGTCTCTCTCTGTTTCTGCGTTCTCAGATTCTACCCTTTCACCATTTCTTATATTCCCGGAGATTCGTAACTCCGATTGGGCTGAAATTTTAACATGATCTCTATCCGGATATTAGCTTTCTTGAGGCAAAAGAAGGACATCAACCGCCTTACGGGGTGGCCACGAGGGTCAGGGGCGCGCCTGCCCCATTGGAGCGCGCCCCAGCCTCATGGGCCCCTCGAGCATCGTCTCGCGTTGATTTCACTTCCCAAAAATCACATATATTCCAAAAAAAATCTCTGTCCATTTTTATCCCGTTTGGACTCCGTTTGATATGGATTTTCTGCGAAACAAAAAACATGCAACAAATAGGAACTGGCAGTGGGCACTAGATCACTATGTTAGTCTCAAAAATAGTATAAAAAGTTGCCAAAAGTATATGAAAGTTGTAGAATATTGGCATGGAACAATCAAAAATTATAGATACGATGGAGACGTATCAACCTTCTTCTTGATAACATCCTCGGGCATACCTGCAAGCTTAAATAATCCATAAACTTCATCCACATAGATTAGGTGCAAATCGGGATGTAATGTTCCATCACCTGTGAAAGGATTAGCTAGCAGTTTCTCTATCATACATGAAGGAATTTCAAAGTAAATATTTTCAGAAGGTTGAGGAGAAACTCTTTGCTCTACTGGTCGGGGTAAAGATACCCTGAACAAGCCCCTCAAAGGATTATGTTCCATAGTAACAAGTGACAGTAAATTTCAGCACACTATATAAAATTTTCAATACCAAATTCCAGCTACCAAAGGTGCTTCACTCCCTGTTAACGGCGGCATAAAAGATTCTTGATGACCCACAAGTATAGGGGATCTATCATAGTCCTTTCGATAAGTAAGAGTGTCGAACCCAACGAGGAGTAGAAGGAAATGATAAGCAGTTTTCAGTAAGGTATTCTCTGCAAGCACTGAAATTATCGGTAATAGATAGTTTTGTGATAAGGTAATTTGTAACGGGTAACAAGTAATAAAGTAAATAAGGTGCATCAATATGTGCGAATCCTTTTTGTAGCAAAGGACAAGCCTGGACAAACTCTATATAAAGGAAAGCGCTCTGGAGGACACATGGGAATTATCGTCAAGCTAGTTTTCATCACATTCATATGATTCACGTTCGGTACTTTGATAATTTGATATGTGGGTGGACCGGTGCTTCTGTACTATTCTTCCTTGGACAAGCATCCCACTTATGATTAACCCCTATTGCAAGCATCTGCAACAACAAAAGAAGTATTAAGGTAAACCTAACCATAGCATGAAACATATGGATCCAAATCAGCCCCTTACGAAGCAACGCATAAACTAGGGTTTAAGCTTCTGTCACTCTAGCAACCCATCATCTACTTATTACTTCCCAATGCCTTCACCTAGGCCTAAACAATGGTGAAGTGTCATGTAGTCGACGTTCACATGACACCACTAGAGGAAAGACAACATACATCTCATCAAAATATCGAATGCATACCAAATTCACACGACTACTTATAGCAAGACTTCTCCCATGTCCTCAGGAACAAATGTTCATAATCAGAGGGGTATTAATATGCATAAAGGATCTGAACATATGATCTTCCACTGAATAAACCAACTAGCATCAACTACAAAGAGTAATCAACACTACTAGCAACCCACAAGTACCAATTTGAGGCTTTGGGACAAAGATTTGATACAAGAGATGAACTAGGGTTTGAGATGAGATGGTGCTGGTGAAGATGTTCGTGGAGATTGACCCCCTCCATATGAGAGGATCGATGGTGATGATTTCCCCCTCCCGGAGGGAAGTTTCCCGGGCAAAACAGCTCCGTCGGAGCCCTAGATTGGTTCTGCCAAGGTTCCGCCTCGTGGCGGCGGAGTTTCGTCCCGTGAGCTAGCTTATGATTTTTTTTCCTCGACGAAAGACTCCATATAGCCAAAGATGGGCATCAAAGGGCTGCCATGGGCCCCATGAGGTAGGGGGCGCGCCCAGGGGGTAGGGCACGCCCCCACCCTCGTGGATGATGGGTGGCCCCTCTCTAGTACTTCTTTCGCCCAATATTTTTTATATATTATGAGACGTGCTCCCGTGAAGTTTCATGACTTTTGGAGTTGTGCAGAATAGGTCTCCGATATTTGCTCCTTTTCCATCCCAGAATTCCAGCTGCCGGCATTCCCCCTCTTCATGTAAACCTTGCAAAATAAGAGAGAATAGGCATACGTATTATGACATAATGTGTAATAACAACTCATAATGCAATAAATATTGATATAAAAGCATGATGCAAAATGGACGTATCATGGAGGCGGACGATGCCATCGAAGAAAGCATGCGTGAGGGAGGTGGCGGTGTAGGGGTGGCCGAGCGCGATGAAGTGTGCATACTTGGAGGAGCGGTTGACCACCGTAAGAATAGCGGACTTGCCGCCCACCTTGGGAAGGCCCTCAATAAAATCCATGGAGATGTCTGCCCAGACTTGAGAGGGCACCTCCAGGGGCTGTGGCAGTCCCGCTGGTTGCAATGTCTCCGTCTTTTTGCACTGGCACATCATGCAAGACCGCACCTAGTCTCGTACCAGCGCACTGTCACCGAGGATGTAGAAACCTGATCGGAGGTGGTGGAGGGTCTTCTGCACACCCTCGTGGCCGGCCGAGTGTGCCAGCAACATGGTCTGGTGGCGTAGATCGCCGTGATCTGGCACGAAGAGGCGCCGCCCGTGCAGGAGTAATAAGCCGTCGTCCAGGTGCACGGCTGCTGCAACTCGCCCGCATCGAGGCGCTGATGGAGGTGCCGCACATCCATGAAGGTTGCCGTGGCTCGGCGGATGTCATCGATGAAGGTGAATGAGGGCCCTGAGCGGGTGCAAAGGGCAGCCCCCTCGGTGTTGACGGCGCCCGCGTCATGGTCGGCGTTGCGGCGGGACAGCGCGTCCGCCACGGTGTTGAGGCGACCCGGCCGGTACTCGATGATGAAGTCGAACCCAAAGAGCTTGCTGATCCACTGGTGCTACGGGATGGTGGATAAGCGCTGGTCCAACAGAAACTTGAGGTTGTAGTGATCCGTGCGAATAAGGAATGACCGCTCCCATAGATACGGCCGCTAGTGGCGCACAACCTACACCAAGCCGATGAGCTCCTTCTCGTAGGCCGCGAGCTTGTGATGGCACACGGTGAAAGGCCCACTGAAGAACACGAGCGGCCCTGCGCCCTGATGAAGGACGGCGCCAAACCCCACGCCCGAGGCATCATAGTCCACCATGAACAGCTTGTCGAAGTTAGGCATCTGGAGGACCGGCCCCGTGGTGAAGGCGTCGCGGCGCAATAGTCATGTGAGCGGCGCCGTGATGAGGCCAAACTCCCAGATGAACTTCCGGTTATAGCCCACGAGGCCCAGAAAACCACGGAGGGCCCACGGCTAGTGCGGCGTTGGCCAAGCCGCGATGGCTGCGACCTTGTCGGCATCCATGGCGACTCGCTCCACCGAGATGACGTGGTCGAGATACGCGACAGATGGCGTGCCGGATGAGCACTTCGAGCTCTTGAGGTGCAGATGGTGCGCCCGAAGCTCGTTGAATACGATGGCCACGTGCTGCAGGTGCTCCGCCCACAACGAGCTATAGATGAGGATGTCGTCAAAGAAAACAAGCAAAAACCGCTGCAAGTAGGGGTGGAGTACATCGTTCATCAAGGTCTGAAATGTCGTTGGGGCATTGGAGAGGCCAAAGGGCATCACGAAGAACTCAAAGTGACCGTGATGTGTGCGAAAGGCCGTCTTAGCGATGTCGTCCAGGTGCATCCGCACTTGGTGGTAGCCAGAGCGGAGGTCGAGCTTGGTGAAGAAGCGTGCCCCGTGTAGCTCGTCCAGGAGTTCATCAACGACGAGGATGGGAAATTTGTCCTTGGACATCTTGGTGTTAAGAGCACAATAGTCGATGTAGAACCGCCACGAGCGTCGGCCTTGTGAACGAGGAGCACCAACGCCAAGAACGGCGAGGTAGTGGCCCGGATGATGCCCTGGGCGAGCATGACCGAGCATTGCCGCTCCAGCTCATCCTTCTGCAGCTGGTGGTAGCGATACGGTCGCACGGCAACGGGGGCAATGCCCGGTAGCAGGTGAATGCGGTGGTCGTAGGGTCGGGCTGGTGGGAGGCCCTATGGCTCATCGAAGAGGGCGCTATGCTGCTGCAAAAGGCAAGCCAATAGGGGTTGCTCGGGGTCGATGGTGGTCGCCGTCAGCTGGGCAGTGGTGCCACCCATGCCCTCCCACCGAACGTGGCGACCTAGGCGCCAGAAGATTATCGTCATGGCATCGAAGTCCCAAAGGATGGGACCCAGGGTCCGCAAAAGTCGACGGCGAGGATGAAGTTAAAGCAACGCAAGTCTATTCCGATGCATGTGATTGTGAAGTGCTTGTCGCTGATGATGATGGGGACATGCTGAGCAATACCCTGGCAGTGTAAGTGATCATTGTTGGCCACGATAACCCGGAGCTGCTCCCTGCCAATCGGTTGGAGCACCAAGCGGCACATGGTGGACCCGGGCAGGAAGTTATGGGTGGAGCCCATATCCAGCAGGGCGAGGAAGCGCTCCCCATTGATCATCACCGGTAGCAGCATAATTTTTTCGCCCGTATACCCACGAGGGCATGGAGTGAGACCACGAGGGCCTTCGCATGGGCGGGTCTCGGGGTGACCTCTATGTCAAATGGGGTGGGTAGGTCGCCGAACATGGCGGCGGCGGCATCCTCCTCGATGTAGTCCACAACCTCCAAGTAGAAGAGTCGCGGGCGGAAGTGCCCCGGAACGTAGGGCTCGTCACAGTTGTAGGACATCCCCTGACGACGGCGCTCGAGTTGCTCGGCCGGGGTGAACCGACGGAGCGGGCGTGCCGCGGCCGTGGCCTTGTGTGCTAGGGGAGCCTGGGCGGGACGCCCCGATGCAGGGGGGTCGGCCGAGGGGGCTGACGAGCGGCCGGGAACGGTGGCGCCTGCTGCATGGCCACCGTGCGGCGCCTGAAAGCTCAGACATAGTACATGGTGTTGGGGAACGTAGCATGCAATTTCAAAAAATTTCCTATGATCACGCAATATCTATCTAGGAGATGCATAGAAACGAGAGGGGAGAGTGTGTCCACATACCCTCGTAGACCAAAAGCGCAAGCGTTAGGTTAACGCGGTTGATGTATTCGAACATCTTCACGATCCAACCGATCCAAGTACCAAACGTACGACACCTCCATTTTTAGCACATGTTCAACTCGATGACGTCCCTTGAACTGTTGATCCAGCAGAGGGTCGAGGGAGAGTTCCGTCAGCACGACGGCGTGGTGATAGTGATGTGATGTGATCCATGCAGGGCTTCGCCTAAGCACTACGACGCTATGACCGAAGGAGTAAACTGTGGGGGGGGGGGCACCGCACACGGCTAAGAGAACTATTGGTGTGTCTTTGGGGTGCCCCCCGCCCCCGTATATAAAGTAGGGGAGGAGGAGGTGCCCGACCCTAGGGGTGTTGCGCCATGGGGGGGGATTCCTGCTAGGACTCCACTCCTTGTAGTATTCGGACCCCCTTCCTTCCAACGGAGAGCTCCTCTTGTGGCCTTCCTCCCTCTCTCCACTATGGCCCATGAGGCCCATTAACTTTCCCGGGGGGTTCCGGTAACCTCCCAGTACTCCGAAAAATCCCCGAACCTCTTCGGAACCATTCCGGTGTCCGTATATAACCTTCCAATATATCAATCTTTACCTCTCAACCATTTCAAGACTCTTCATCATGTCCGTGATCTCATCCGGGACTCCGAACAAACTTCGGTCACGAAAACACATAACTCATAATACAAATCGTCATCGAACATTAAGCGTGTGGACCCTACGGGTTCGAGAACTATGTAGACATGGCCGAGACACATCTCCGGTCAATAACCAATAGCGGAACCTGGATGCTCATATTGGTTCCTACATATTCTTCAAAAATCTTTATCGGTCAAACCACATATGAACATACGTCATTCCCTTTGTCATCGGTATGTTACTTGCCCGAGATTCGATCGTCGGTATCATCATAGCTAGTTCAATCTCGTTACCGACAAGTCTCTTTACTCGTTCCATAATGCATCATCCTGCAACTAACTCATTAGTCACATTGCTCGCAAGGCTTATAGTGATGTGCATTACCGAGAGGGCCCAGAGATACCTCTCCGATGCACGGAGTGACAAATCCTAATTTTGATCTGTGCCAACCCAACAAACAGCTTTGGAGACACCTGTAGAGCATCTTTATAATCATCTAGTTATGTTGTGATGTTTGATAGCACACAAGGTGTTCCTCCGGTATTAGGGAGTTGCATAATCTCATAGTTAGAGGTATGTGTATAAGTCATGAAGAAAGCAATAGCAATAAAACTAAACGATCATTATGCTAAGCTAACGGATGGGTCTTGTCCATCACATCATTGTCTAATGATGTGATCCCATTTATCAAATGACAACACATGTCTATGGTCAGGAAACTTAACCATCTTTGATTAACGAGCTAGTCAAGTAGAGGCATACTAGGGACACTCTGTTTTGTCTATGTATTCACACGTGTACTAAGTTTCTGGTTAATACAATTCTAGCATGAATAATAAACATTTATCATGATATAAGTAAATATAAATAACAAATTTATTATTGCCTCCAGGGCATATTTCCTTAAGTCTCCCAAATGCACTAGAGTCAATAATCTAGATTACATAGTAATGATTCTAACACCCATGGAATCTTGGTGTTGATCATGTTTTGCTCGTGAAAGAGGCTTAGTCAATGGGTCTGCAACATTCAGATCTGTATGTATTTTGCAAATCTCTATGTCTCCCTCCTTGACTTGATCGCGGATGGAATTGAAGCGTCTCTTGATGTGTTTGGTTCTCTTGTGAAATCCGGATTCCTTCGCTAAGGCAATTGCTCTAGTATTGTCACAAAAGATTTTCATTGGACCCGATGCACTAGGTATGACACCTAGATCGGATATGAACTCCTTCATCTGCTGCTTCTGAAGCAACTATGTACTCCACTTCACACGTAGATCCCACCACGACGCTCTGCTTGGAACTGCACCAACTTACAGCTCCACCATTCAATATAAATACGTATCTGATTTGCGACTTTGAGTCATCTGGATCAGTGCCAAAGCTTGCATCGACGTAACCATTTACGACAAGCTCTTTGTCACCTCCATAAATGAGAAACGTATCCTTAGTCCTTTTCAGGTATTTCAGGATGTTCATGACCGTTGTCCAGTGATCCACTCTTGGATTACTTTGGTACCTCCTTGCTAAACTTATAGCAAGGCACACACCAGGTCTGGTGCACAGCATTGCATACATGTTAGAACCTATGGCTGAAGCATAGGGAATGACTTTCATTTTCTCTCTATCTTCTACAGTGGTTGGACATTGAGTCTGACTCAACTTGACACCTTGTAACACAGGCAAGTACCCTTTCTTTGATTGATCCATTTTGAACTTCTTCAAAACTTTATCAAGGTATGTGCTTCGTGAAAGTCCAATTAAGCGTCTTAATCTATATCTATAGATCTTGATCCCAATATATAAGCAGCTTCACGAGGTCTTTCATTGAAAAATTCTTATTCAAGTATCCTTTTATGCTATCCAGATATTCTGTATTATTTCCAATAAACAATATGCCATCCACATATAATATTAGAAATGCTATAGAGCTCCCACTCACTTTATTGTAAATACAGGCTTCTCCAAAGGCCTGTATAAAACCATATGCTTTGATCACACTATCAAAGCGTATATTCCAACTCCCAGAAGCTCGCACTAGTCCATAAATGGATCGCTGGAGCTTGCACACTTTGTGAGCACCTTTAGGATCGACAAAACCTGTTGGTTGCATCATATACAACTCTTCTTTAAGATATCCATTAAGGAATGCAGTTTTGACATCCATTTGCCAAATTTCATAATCATAAAATGTGGCAATTGCTAACATGATTCAGACAGACTTAAGCATCGCTACGGGTGAGAAGGTGTCATCGTTTTCAACTCCTTGAACTTGTCGAAAACCTTTCGCAACAAGTCAAGCTTTATAGACAGTAACATTACCGTCAACGTCAGTCTTCTTCTTGAAGATTCATTATTCTCCATGGCTTGCCGATCATCGGGCAAGTCAACCAAAGTCCACACTTTGTTCTCATACATGGATCCCATCTCATATTTCATGGCCTCAAGCCATTTTGCGGAATCTGGGCTCATCATCACTTCCTCATAGTTCGTAGGTTTGTCATGGTCTAGTAACATGACTTCTAGAACAGGATTACCATACCACTCTGGTGCGTATTGTACTTGGGTTGACCTACGAGGTTCAGTAGTAACTTGATCTGAAGTTTCATGATCATTGTCATTAGCTTCCTCACTGATTGGTGTAGGAATCACTGGAACTGATTTCTGTGATGAACTACTTTCCAATTCGGGAGAGGGTACAATTACCTTAGCAAGTTCTACTTTCCTCCCACTCACTTCTTTCAAGAGAAACTCCTTCTCTAGAAAGGATCCATTCTTAGCAACGAATATCTTGCCTTCGGATCTGTGATAGAAGGTGTACCAACAGTTTCCTTTGGGTATCCTTTGAAGACACATTTCTCCAATTTGGGTTCGAGCTTATCAGGTTGAAGCCTTTTCACATAAGCATCATAGCCCCAAACTTTAAGAAATGATAGGTTAGGTTTATTTCCAAACCACAGTTCATATGGTGTCGTCTCAATGGATTTAGATGGTTCCCTATTTAACGTGAATGCAGCTGTATCTAAAGCATAACCCGAAAACGATAGCGGCAAATCGGTAAGAGACATCATAGATCGCACGATATCTAATAAAGTACGGTTACGACGTTCGGACACACCATGACGCTGTGGTGTTCCAGGTGGCGTGATTTGCAAAACTATTCCACATTGTTTCAAATGAAGACCAAACTCGTAACTAAAATATTGTCCTCTATGATCAAATCGTAGAAACTTTATTTTCTTGTTATGATGATTTTCCACTTCACTCTGAAATTCTTTGAACTTTTCAAATGTTTCAGACTTATGTTTCATTAAGTAGATATACCCATATCTGCTCAAATCATCTGTGAAGGTCAGAAAATAATGATACCCGCCGCGAGCCTCAACACTCATTGGACCGCATACATCAGTATGCATTATTTCCAATAAGTCAGTGGCTCGCTCCATTGTTCCGGAGAACAGAGTCTTAGTCATCTTGCCCATGAGGCATGGTTCACAAGCATCAAGTGATTCCAAAAGTCCATCAACATGGAGTTTCTTCATGCTCTTTACACCAATATGACCTAAACAACAGTGCCACAAATAAGTTGTACTATCATTATTAACTTTGCATCTTTTGGCTTCAATATTATGAATATGTGTATCACTACAATCGAGATTCAACAAAAATAGACCACTCCTCAAGGGTGCATGACCATAAAATATATTACTCATATAAATAGAACAACCATTTTTCTCTGATTTAAATGAATAACCGTCTCACATCAAACAAGATCCAGATATAATGTTCATGCTCAACGCTGGCACCAAATAACAAGTATTCAGGTCTAAAACTAACCCCGACGGTAGATGTAGAGGTAGCGTGCCGACGGCGATCACATCGACTTTGGAACCATTTCCCACGCGCATCATCACCTCGTCCTTAGCCAATCTTGGTTTAATCCGTAGCCCTTGTTCCGAGTTGCAAATATGAGCAACAGAACCAATATCAAATACCCATGGGCTACTACGAGCATTAGTAAGGTACACATCAATAACATGTATATCAAATATACCTTTCACTTTGCTATCCTTCTTATCCACCAAATACTTGGGGCAGTTCCGCTTCTAGTGACCAGTCCCTTTGCAGTAGAAGCACTCAGTTCCAGGCTTAGGTCCTGTCGTGGAATTGTCACGGCAGATGTCCTTAGTGTCAGGACTTAGTTGTGAGGCCAACGCATCTATGTGGTAGCTTGAGAGGGGTTGAGCGGAATCGAGAGACGCAACACAAGACAGGGATTTAGACAGCTTCGTCCCCGGGAAACATCATCCGGTAACAACCCTACATGCTGTTTGAGGCTAGGTCTCATTATCATCATGACGGAGTTGCCGTAAACCGGCTCTCCTCTTTGTATCTAGCCCTAAGATTGTTTCTCTTGCTTGTAGCTTGTCCCTCTTGGGGTGCCCTGCCCCTCCTTATATATCTTGAAGGGGCGGTTTACATGACTAGTCCTATTAGGATTAGGTTTACTCTATTACAAGTGGAGTCCTAGTCTTGCTTCCTTTGTAAGGGAATATTCTTTGTGCTTTCCTCATAAACCGGCCCACCATTAAACGTGAACCGGCCTTCTGGGCCATGGGCCTTGTCATCCATCTGACCCGCCCGCCGGGTTACTAATGAACCGCCAAGACCGGACGGGTAGCCCGTGAATCGCCAAGCTTCGTGCGGGTTACCAGTGAGTCATCCAGTCCGGCCGGTTTATACTTCCGGCCGGTTTACGCCACGGGGTATATCCCCGACATTAGCCCCCAGTTTAATTTGGATTTATCCATGTTAAACTGATCTGCAACATAAACTCAAGAGCAAATTTGATAGGTTATGCTCCGGGTTAAGAATTTTTGTAAACCGGTACCTGATCATCCTTAAGTCCTTGTTATTTCCTCTGGGAAATCCGGGTCAACAGACCAGCTTCATAATCAATTTTGCCGACATTGGTTTGTCACCAAGAAATAATGTGAAAAATAACTCTTTTGACTCAGCTCCCAAAGCGCCGGTTTAAAAAATATGGGTCTTGAAATACTTATCTGATATTCAGCCGGTTTGAAGATGTAATACTTGCCGGTTTAACATTACCAAAATGGCTGGGTTATAAAAACTGATGATCCCGGATTATGACCGTTGATAGACGCCGGGTTATGATTGCTGTAGCCCCCAAATCTTGAGCAGAACAAAGTGATGGCTTAAGACTTGCTTCAATATAAATGTTACCAATTTTGAAGAAATCCATGTTGTTCATCCCAGTCACTAGTCAGAATTGAGTATTCCACATATGTAGCCCCCAAGTGCCGGGTTGTCATGCTTGCAGCAACCTGGGACTTGTAATTGCTTGATGCTCATAAAAACTTCAATCGGTGTAGCCCCCAAGGGTCGGGTCATTATGCCATAATGAGCAGGGACTTTGTAAATATAATCTTGTAAACTTTGAATAGCAACGTGTAGCCCCCAAGGGTCAGCTTAGTAAGATAATACTGAACTGGGACTTGATATATACTTCAATGAAAATAACATATTATAATGTAGCTTCCATCGCAGGGCTTGAACCCACGTCCACAAGGTTAAGAGCTTTGTGCTTTACCAACTGAGCAATGGATCCCTCAATATTATGGACGAAAACTTGTGTACCTTGAATTGTTGACAGGAGCAATTGGTAGCCCCCAAGGGCCGGCTCATTATAATATGATGAACCGGGCCTTCAATAAGACTAGTAAAAAAATGACTTTGCATTAGCCCCCAAGTGTCATGGTGCATACTTGCAGCGCCATGAGACTTGTGTATTTGATGTAATTTCAACTGAAATAATGTAGCGCCCAAGTGCCGGGTCGTAAGCCTGCAGCAACTTGGGACTATTCCTTCAATTGTAGAATAAATCATATCTATTGATAATATGATAGCCATTGCGCTAAAGCGACTTTGAAAACCTTAATCATAATACTGGTTATTAATAACCATAATAAAAATCCAGCCATGTTGGCTATTTGAATAATATAACCAATGATTTATAAGCGCATAATTCCAATGGCGCAATCCAAATATATACTGGCGACTTATAGTCCAAAGCCAGGCCGGTTTAACAAACCTGTTTCTGCATACAACAAGTGTAAAGTGTCCTGGCGGTTTACCGCCGGATGGGTCATAATGCCCAACATATAACCCGGGTTTATAACCAAGGCTGCACTTAAGGATAATCAAATATGAAATAGATCATACCTGTGGCATTGAATCACATTGTTGGTTTTACCAACTTTTTGTAGTAAGGGTGACAATCCCAATCTTGAGTACTGATAACTCCTTCCATATTGTGCCGGTTTATGATAAAACCGTGCCGGGTTGTGAAATACACCGGATTAACCATATATAGTACTGGCGACTTGTAGTCAAACCAGACTGGGCTGATAGTCTCCGGATTATAACTTGATCGTGTACTGACAACTTGTAGTTTGAAAGCCGAGCCGGGTTGATAAACACCGGTTTACTCCATAATAGGATGGTAACAGAAAATCAAACCGGGCAGATAGTCTCCGGATTAAGATTTGACCGTGTCCCGTCCATTTGTAATTGACAGTCGAACCGGTTTAAGAAATGTCGGTTTAAAAATGCAACAAAAAGAAAGAAATATCTATCAAAGAAAATTGTGAAGCAAAGGCAATGATAAAACCGTTTGCCAAAAAGAAGCTTATTTGAGCTGATCAGATGGCGTTACCATGGTCGGACACGACCAAGCTCCCGATAGGTGTAGCTATGGTTCAAGTCAGCCAGGTCCCCAAATGAAACCATGGCATTTATGCCGATCAAGTGGCATGGCGATGGTTCAGGTTCGACCAAGCCCCCAAGTGATTCTGTGGCCTTAGGCCGATCAAGAGGCATGACTGGTTCAGATGTGACCAAGTCCCCAAGTGATCTGGTGGCTCTCGCCGATCAAGAGGTGTGGCAATGGTTTGGGTTCGACCAATCCCCCAAGTGATTTTGTGGCCTTAGGCCGATCAAGAGGCATGACTGGTTCAGACGTGACCAAGTCCCCAAGTGATCTGGTGGCTCTCGCTGATCAAGAGGCATGGCAATGGTTTGGGTTCGACCAATCCCCCAAGTGATTTTGTGGCCTTAGGCCGATCAAGAGGCATGACTGGTTCAGACTTGACCATGTCCCCAAGTGATCTGGTGGCTTTCTCCTATCAAAATGTATTGCATTGGTTCGGACACGACAAGCCCCCAAGTGATGTTTATAAAATTTTCAAGGGGTAAACCGGAGGCCGCTTTAAGACAGAACAGCTCCGTGTAACCACGCATGATGTAAAAGAACAGAGACCCTGCTTTATGAAGCAGAAGCCCCCATGTGATGAATAATATGTCAGGCCAGTAAGGCGGGATATCCATGTTTGAACCGCGCATCGTGGCAGCAGGTCCTCTTCAGCAATTTTTAACTTTTTGCAAGAGATAAATTCTTCTTTGAACCGGGATCTTGAACCGGATATGGAGACCTTCAAAGCTTTGTGGGGGACATCTTTCCCTTGAACCGGATTTTAAACCAGAATCTTCATTTTTAGCTGGAAATTTTCTGACGGCCTTTAAACTCGAACTTGCGAGAAGTTAATTCCTTTTTGAACCAGAAATTCTTAAACCGGATTTGAGAGCTTCAGAGCTTTATTGGAGAACAAATTTCCCTTGTACTGGATTGTAAACCGGAATCCTTTTCTGATGACCCGAAACTTCTTCATTGAGCCGGGATTTTGTAACTGTCATATACTTTCTAATCTGGAAACCTTCTGACAGCACGATGTGAATCCGGGACCGGGTTATTTCTCCCTCCAATGTATTGGGGTTCTTGACTTTACTGAAAACCGGCAATGTTTGCTAAGTCATATCATTGTAGCCCCCAAGTCTCAAGGTGACTCGAGGAGTTGGCTTGAGATTCTCCATATTTGATCGTGATATAAACCGGCATAACTTGTATGTCATTGGCGTTGATAGCACGATGTGAATCTATAGAAGGTTGAGGTGACTGCGGCGGGTTGTAAATGATCCCATATGAGCCGTGTCAGCAACTCGGCCAATGGTTCCTTCCAACTGGCGACTTGAAGTTAACCAAACTGTAGTGGTGGCGACTTGTGCGCCCACCCGTTAAACCATCCAGTGCAGACGGCGGCTGATAATATATGATAATTTACCTCCAATTTGTTGGAAAGAAACCGGGCTTCCCAAGTAGTGACTTGCTCATAGTCAATAAACAGTTCATCCAGACAAGTGCGGCCTGGTATGTTGATGTAGACCAGGCCGCGGGGGCAGACGACAAAGACGACCGCAGCATCACAGGCGGCACAGACAGATGAGTCGGCCGCAGCGTTGTAAGCCGGTGCAGACGAGGAGAGTCGGCACTGGTGTTCTAAACCGGTGCGGACGCATGAACCGGCGGCGGGCATTGTAAACCGGCGCGGACGGAGAGTTGGCCGCGGGCATTTGTAAACCGGCGCGAACGGAGAGTTGGCCGCGGGCATTGTAAACGGACGTGATTGATCGTCAGTGTAGACAGACGCCAGCAATGTGCTCTCCGTATCTGTGGCACGGTAGCCACTCTTATAATGAGTAATTTTCCTGCATATCAAAATATACGGTCCAAAGTAATTGTTCCCTTGATAAAAACAATATATACCAAGAAACTAAATTTAGATAGATATCACCTGATTTATCCGGAGGTCGGAAGATCCAGATGTAATATCTGTCAATAAGCTAACAGTAGTATAGCCCATCGGGTGTATACATAATACTCTAATGATCAGCGATTGCAGAAGTTTGCCGTAGCTCCTTTTTGAACACCAGTTCCATTTAAAAATCTTGATATCCCCACAATAGCAATCAGCTGAACACTTTGAACGTGAGGCTGGGAGACTCAGAGCTGAGTCGTGGGTGGTCGGTTTGAACCACAACAACTTGACGTGACGGCGGAGGCAGTGCCTTGCATGATCCAGATGCTGATAGTGGATAAATACATCTCCTCATCAGGAAAAACCCATAGCAAGTATGTTCTCTGTATCCACCGAAACTCAGCAGCAATTTAACTTGAGCACTAGAGACTTCCTGGCATCTTTAGACTGATGGTATGTACATCCTTCCATTTGAAAAATATCAGATTCTGAAAAAGAGCATAGGCACAAAATGACTCAGCAAGGGCAGGTGTACTCGGGAAAAATCCCAAAGCAGATGGCGAGTCAATCATGACTCTTAGCTTATCCGACCACTTGAACCGGAATCGATACGAGTCCCGGTGGTGACTTGAACCGGAGACAAGATGGAGGCAGCACAAGGGTGCGGTCTCGGCTAATGAACCGGATATTGAGAGCTGGAATTTTTCAATCAGGATGACTCGATAGTAGCTCGCAGCATTTCAATCCATCTATCCATCAAAACTCTGTGATCATGCATGTACTAGTATTCCAGGGAGACACCTTTCTGATCAGTTTTGACGTTGACCCAGAGTACTAGTATTTGACTGACCAATCAATTGGCTGGTACCCGTACAGACCAAGTCCAACTCATATTCAAGTCAACCTATGCATCACGTCACTGATAAGGAAAATAAAAATCCATTGACCCGGCAGGTGACGGACAGACAACATTAGCAGAGGCCGGAGGAGGGCCATGGCAGAAGTGGGGCTGCCGCGAGGGGGAAACGAGGCAAAGTCGTGACAGGCAGCATTGATTCCTCCGGATCGTGTTTGACTCTCGCGAAAACATCTTGAACCACCGACAAAATAAACTGATGCAAATCCTTTCAAACCAGCTCTTTATCCGAAAAATTGTGAACTCCTCGATTTTCAGGAGAGATCCCTCCAAGAACTCAACACCACCGTGCGCTAGCCCCACGGTGGGCGCCAACTGTCGTGGAATTGTCACGGCAGATGTCCTTAGTGTCAGGACTTAGTCGTGAGGCCAACGCATCTATGTGGTAGATTGAGAGGGGTTGAGCGGAATCGAGAGACGCAACACAAGACAGGGATTTAGACAGCTTCGGGCCCTGGGAAACATCATCCGGTAACAACCCTACATGCTGTTTGAGGCTCGGTCTCATTATCATCACGAGGGAGTCGCCGTAAACCGGCTCTCCTCTTTGTATCTAGCCCTAAGATTGTTTCTCTTTCTTGTAGCTTGTCCCTCTTGGGGTGCCCTACCCCTCCTTATATATCTTGAAGGGGCGGTTTACATGACTAGTCCTATTAGGATTAGGTTTACTCTATTACAAGTGGAGTCCTAGTCTTGCTTCCTTTGTAAGGGAATATTCTTTGTGCTTTCCTCATAAACCGGCCCACCATTAAACGTGAACCGGCCTTCTGGGCCATGGGCCTTGTCATCCATCTGACCCGCCCGCCGGGTTACTAATGAACCGCCAAGACCGGACGGGTAGCCCGTGAATCGCCAAGCTCCGGGCGGGTTACCAGTGAGTCATCCAGTCCAGCCGGTTTATACTTCCGGCTGGTTTACGCCACAGGGTATATCCCGGACAGGTCCAGACTTGGGCTTCTTCCTGGGAGTAGAAACTTTCTTGCCATTCTTCTTGAAGTTCCCCTTCTTCCCTTTGCCCTTTTTCTTGAAACTAGTGGTCTTGTTAACCATCAACACTTGATGCTCCTTCTTAATTTATATCTCCGCAACCTTTAGCATCGCGAAGAGTTCGGGAATTGTCTTTTCCATCCCTTGCATATGATAGTTCATCACGAAGCCTTTATAGCTTGGTGGCAGTGATTGAAGAACATATCAATGACACTATCATTAGGAAGATTAACTCCCAGCTAAGTCAAGTGGTTATGGTACCCAGACATTCTGAGTATGTGTTCACTGACAGAACTATTCTCTTCCATTTTGTAGCTGTAGAACTTGTTGGAGACTTCATATCTCTCAACTCAGGCATTTGCTTGAAATATTAACTTCAACTCCTGGAACATCTCATATGCTCCATGACGGTCAAAACGTCTTTGAAGTCCAGATTCTAAGCCGTAAAGGATGGCACACTGAACTATCGAGTAGTCATCAGCTTTGCTCTGCCAGACGTTCATGACGTCCGGAGTTGCTCCTGCAGCGGGTCTTGCACCTAGCAGTGCTTCCAAGGCGTAATTCTTCTATGCAGCAATGAGGATAATCCACAAGTTACGGACCCAGTCCGTGTAGTTGCTACCATCATCTTTCAACTTAGCTTTCTCTAGGAACACATTAAAATTCAAGGGAACGGTAGCACGGGCATTGATCTACAACAACATAGATATGCAAAAAACTATCAGGACTAAGTTCAGGATAAATTAAAGTTCAATTAATCATATTACTTAAGAACTCCCACTTAGATGGACATCATTCAAGTCATCTAAATGATCACGTGATCCATATCAACTAAACCATGTCCGATCATCACGTGAGATGGAGTAGTTTTAAAAAAAATCACTATGTTGATCATATCTACTATATGATTCACATTCGACCTTTCGGTCTTAGCGTTTTGAGGCCATATCTGCATATGCTAGGCTCGTCAAGTTTAACCCGAGTATTCGGCACGTGCAAAACTGGCTTGCACCCGTTGTATGTGAACGTAGAGCTTATCACACCCGATTATCACGTGGTGTCTCGGCACGATGAACTAAAGCAACGGTGCATACTCAAGGAGAACACTTATACCTTAAAATTTAGTGAGGGATCATCTTATAATGCTACCGCCGTACTAAAAAAATAAGATGCATAAAAGATAAACATCACATG
Organism: Triticum aestivum; assembly: GCF_018294505.1. Taxonomy (NCBI): domain Eukaryota; kingdom Viridiplantae; phylum Streptophyta; class Magnoliopsida; order Poales; family Poaceae; genus Triticum; species Triticum aestivum. The sequence continues at coordinate 534,352,663 of NC_057803.1, forward strand.
CAATCAAAATATGTGACATGACATGGCCATCATCATCTTGTGCCTTTGATCTCCATCTCCAGAGCACCGTCATGATCTCCATCGTCACCGGCTTGACACCTTGATCTCCATTGTAGCGTCGTTGTCATCTCGCCAACTATTGCTTCTACGACTATCGCTACCGCTTAGTGATAAAGTAAAGCAATTACACGGCGATTGCATTTCATACAATAAAGAGACAACCATAAAGCTCCTGCCAGTTGCCGATAACTTTTACAAAACATAATCATCTCATACAGCAATTTATATCTCATCATGTCCTGACCATACCACCTCACAACATGCCCTGCAAAAACAAGTTAGATGTCCTCTACTTTGTTGTTGCAAGTTTTTTACGTGGCTGCTACGGGCTTCTAGTAAGAACCGTACTTACCTGCGCATAAAAACCACAACGATTTTTCATCAAGTGTGTTGTTTTAACCTTCTGCAAGGACCGGCAGTAGTCAAACTCAATTCAACTAAAGTTGAAGAAATAGACACCCGTCAGGCACCTGTGTGCAAAGCACGTCGGTAGAACCGGTCTCGTGAATGTGGTCATGTAATGTTGGTTCGGGCCGCTTCATCCAACAATACCGCCGAATTAAAGTAATACGTTGATGGTAAGCAGTATGACTATTATCGCCTACAACTCTTTGTGTTCTACTCATGCATATCATCTGCGCATTGACCTGGCTGTGATACCACTGTTGGGGAACGTAGCATGCAATTTCAAAAAAATTCCTACGATCACGCAAGATCTATCTAAGAGACTCATAACAAAGAGAGGGGAGAGTGTGTCCATGTACCCTCATAGGCCGAAAGTGGAAGCATTAGGTTAACGCGGTTGATGTAGTCAAACATCTTCACGTTCCAACCAATCCAAGTACCGAACATACGGCACCTCCGTGTTCAACACACGTTCAGCTCGATGACGTCCCTCGAACTCTTGATCCAGCAAAGGGTTGAGGGTGATAACCCACAAGTATAGGGGATCGCAACAGCTTTCGAGGGCAGAGTATTCAACCCAAATTTATTGATTCGACACAAGGGGAGCCAAAGAATATTCTCAAGTATTAGCAGCTGAGTTGTCAATTCAACCACACCTGGAAACTTAGTATTTGCAGCAAAGTGTTTAGTAGCAAAGTAATATGATAGTGATGGTAACGGTAACAAAAGGGTAACAAAAGCAAAGTAATCTTTTTGGTATTTTGTAGTGATTGTAACAATAGCAACGGGAAAGTAAATAAGCCTAAACCAATATATGGAAAGCTCATAGGCATCGGATCAATGATGGATAATTATGCCGTATGCGGTTCATCTTGTAACAGTCATAACATAGGGTGACACAGAACTAGCTCCAATTCGTCAATGTAATGTAGGCATGTATTCCGAATATAGTCATACGTGCTTATGGAAAAGAACTTGCATGACATCTTTTGTCCTACCCTCCCGTGGCAGCGGGGTCCTAATGGAAACTAAGGGATATTAAGGCCTTCTTTTAATAGAGAACCGGAACAAAGCATTAGCACATAGTGAATACATGAACTCCTCAAACTACGGTCATCACCGGTAGGTATCCCGATTATTGTCACTTCGGGGTTAACGGATCATAACACATAATAGGTGACTATAGACTTGCAAGATAGGATCAAGAACTCTCATATATTGATGAAAACATAATAGGTTCAGATCTGAAATCATGGCACTCGGGCCCTAGTGACAAGCATTAAGCATAGCAAAGTCATAGCAACATCAATCTCAGAACATAGTGGATACTAGGGATCAAACCCTAACAAACTAACTCGATTACATGATAAATCTCATCCAACCCATCACCGTCCAGCAAGCCTATGATGGAATTACTCACGCACAGCGGTGAGCATCATGAAATTGGTGATGGAGGATGGTTGATGATGACGACGGCGACGAATCACCCTCTCCGGAGCCCCGAACGGACTCCAGATCAGCCCTCCCAAGAGGTTTTAGGGCTTGGTGGCGGCTACGTATCGTAAAACGCGATGAAATCTTCTCACTTATTTTTTCTCCCCGAAAGAAGATATATAGAGTTGGAGTTGGAGTCGGGAGGTCTCCAGGGGGCCCACGAGGTAGGGGGCGCGCCCTAGGGTGGGCGCCCCCACCCTCGTGGACAGGGTGTGGGCCCCCATGGTCTTCATCTTTGGCGAGGATTTTTTATTATTTATTGTAAGATATTTTGTGGAGTTTCAGGTCATTCCGAGAACTTTTGTTTTCTGCACATAAAACAACATCATGGCAGTTCTGCTGAAAACAACGTCAGTCCTGGTTAGTTCCATTCAAATCATACAAGTTAGAGTCCAAAACAAGGGCAAAAGTGTTTGGAAAAGTAGATACGATGGAGACATATCAGAGGGAGAGTTCCATCAGCACGGCGGTGTGGTGATGGTGATGGTGATGTGATCCGCGCAGGGCTTCGCCTAAGCATTATGACTAAGAGAACTGTGGAGGGGGCACCTCACACGGCTAAGAGAACTATTGGTGTGTCTTTGGGGTGCCCCCCGCCCCCGTATATAAAGGAGGGGAGGAGGAGGTGGCCGGCCCTAGGGGTGGTGCTCCATGGGGGGAGTCCTACTAGGACTCCACTCCTAGTAGGATTCACCCCCTTCCTTCCAACGGAGAGGGGAAAGGGGAAAGAGGGGAGAGGGAGAAGGAAAGGGGGGGGGGGCGCCCCACCCCTTGTCCAATTCCAATTGGGTAGGGGGAGGCACACGCCTCCTCTTGTGGCCTGCCTCCCTCTCTCCACTATGGCCCATGAGGCCCATTAACTTTCTGGGGGGAGGGTTCCGGTAACCTCCCGGTACTCCGAAAAATCCCCGAATCTCTTCGAAACCATTTCGGTGTCCGTATATAACCTCACAATATATCATTCTTTACCTCTCAACCATTTCGAGACTCCTTCTCATGTCCGTGATCTCATCCGGGACTCCGAACAAACTTCAGTCACCAAAACACATAACTCATAATACAAATCATCATCAAACGTTAAGTGTGCGCACCCTATGTGTTCGAGAACTATGTAGACATGACTGAGACACATCTCCGATCAATAACCAATAGCGGAACCTGGATGCTCATATTGGTTCCTACATATTCTTTGAATATCTTTATCGGTCAAACTGCATAACAACATATGTCATTCCCTTTGTCATCGGTATGTTACTTTCCTGAGATTCGATCGTCGGTATTGATACGTCAATTTTGCATCATGTTTTCTTACTGTTATTTACAATGTTTTTATCCATAATAATGCTTTTTGGATTAATTCTAATGGCTTTTCTCTCATAATATGCAAGGTATACACAAAGAAGGAGAATGCCGGCAGTTGGAAATCTGGACCTAGAAAAGCTACGTCAGGCTACCTATTCTGCACAACTCCAAACAAGCTGAAACTTCACGGAGATTTTTAATGGATTATTTAAGAATTATTGGAGCAAATAACTATCAGAGGGGTCCCACTAGGTGGGCACAAGCCACCTGGGCGCGCCACTGAGCCCAGGCGCGCCCTGGTGGGTTGTGCCCTCCTCGGCCCATCTTTTCTTATATAAGTCATTTTGACCTAGAAAAAAATAAGGAGAGGACTTTCGGGACGAAGCGTCGCCGCCTCATGGCGGAACTTAGGCAGGAGCACTTTTGCCCTCCGGCAGAGCAATTCCGCCGAGGGAACTTCCCTCCCGGAGGGGGAAATCATCGTCATCATCATCACCAACAACTCTCCCATCTTGGGGAGGGAAATCTCCATCAACATCTTCAACAACACCATCTCCTCTCAAACCCTAGCTCATCTCTTGTGTTCAATCTTGTAACCAGAACTATAGATTGGTACTTGTGGGTAACTAGTAGTGTTGATTACATCTTGTAGTTGATTACTCTATGGTTTATTTGGTGGAAGATTATATGTTCAGATCCAATATGCTATTTAATACCCCACTGATCATGAGCATGTTTATCATTTGTGAGTAGTTACCTTTGTTCTTGAGGTCACATGAGAAATCATGTTGCAAGTAATCATGTGAATTTGATATGTGTTTGATATTTTGATAATATGTATGTTGTGATTCCCTTAGTGGTGTCATGTGAACGTCGACTACATGACACTTCACCATATTTGGGCCTAAGGGAATGCATTGTGGAGTAGAAATTAGATGATGGGTTGCAAGAGTGACAGAAGCTTAAACCCCACTTTATGCGTTATTCCGTAAGGGACCGATTGGATCCAAAAGTTTAATGCTATGGTTAGAATTTATTCTTAATACTTTTCTCATAGTTGCGGATGCTTGCGGGAGGGTTAATCATAAGTAGGAGGTTTGTTCAAGTAATAACAACACCGAAGCACCGGTCCACCCACATATCAAATTATCACAGTAGCAAACACGAATTAAACCAACATGATGAAAGTGACTAGATGAAATTCCCGTGTATCCTCAAGAACGCTTTGCTTATCATAAGAGGTTTTGGCCTGTCCTTTGCCTCAAAAGGATTGGGCTATCTTGCTGGACTTTTGTTACTACTATTGTTACTTACTCGTTACAAATTATCTTGCTAACAAACTACTCTCCTACTTACAACTTCAGCACTTGCAGACATTACCTTACTGAAAACTACTTGTCATTTCTTTCTACTCCTCGTTGGGTTTGACACTCTTACTTATCGAAAAGAGCTACAATTGATCCCCTATACTTGTGGGTCATAAAGGCTATTTTCTGGCGCCGTTGCCGGGGAGTGAAGTGCCTTTGGTAAGGAAACATTTATATAGTGTGCTGAAATTTATTGTCACTTGTTACTATGGAAAGCAATCCTTTGAGGGGTTTGTTCGGGGTATCTTCACCTCGTCCGGAACTACAGTTTGCTACACCTCAACCTACTGCACCTACTGAAAATATTGAATATGAAATTCCTTCGGGTATGATAGAACAACTGCTAGCTAATCCTTATGCAAGAGATTGAACCGAACATCCTAATATGCACTTGATATATGTAGAACAAATTTGTGGATTGTTTAAGCTTGCAGGTTTACCTGGAGATAAAGTTATGAAAAAGGTTTTCCCTTTATCTTTGAAGGGAAAAAGCAATGTCATGGTATAGGCTATGCAATGATATTGGATCTTGGAATTGGAATCGTTTGAAATTGGAGTTCCACCAAAAAAATTATCTTATGCATCTAGTTCATCATGATAGGAATTATATATATAATTTTTGGCCTCGTGAAGGAGAGAGTATCGCTCTAGCTTGGGGGAGGCTTAAGTCAATGTTATATTCATGCCCCAATCATGAGCTCTCAAGAGAAATTATTATCCTGAATTTTTATGCCCGGCTCTCTCGTAATGATCAAACCATGCTTGATACTTCTTGTCCGGGTTCTTTTATGAAGAAGGCTATTGAATTCCGGTGGGATCTTTTGGAAAGAATTAAGCGCAACTCTGAAGATTGGGAACTCGACAAAGGTAAAGAGTCAGGTATTAAACTTGAGTATGATTGGGTTAAATCTTTTATGGATACCGATGCTTTTCAAATGTTTAGCACTAAATATGGACTTGACTCTGAGATAGTGGCGTACTTTTGTGAATCATTTGCTACTCATGTTGAACTCCCTAAGGAGAAGTTGTTTAAATATCACCCACCTATTAAAGAAGAAATTAAAGAACCGGTGCCAGTTAAAGAAAAAACTATACTTTATAATGTTGATCCAGTTGTTCCTTCTGCTTATATTGAGAAACCACCTTTCCCTGTTAGGATAAAGGAACATGTTAAAGTTTCAACCGTGGTGACCAAAATCTATATTAGAACACCTAGACCTGGTGAACAAATCAAACTAGAACCTAGTATTGCTATGGTTAAAGATCTTTTAGAAGAAGATATGGATGGGCATGTTATTTACTTCTATGAAGAAGCTGCTAGAATTGCAAAACCAAATAGAAAAGATAAACATAGACCTGTTGTTGGCATGCCCGTCATCTCAGTTAAAATAGGAGATCATTGTTATCATGGTTTATGTGACATAGGTGCTAGTGTGAGTGCTATTACTTATACCTTATACCAACAAATTATGAATGACATAGCACCCAAGGAAATAGAAGACATAGATGTTACTATTAAACTTGCCAATAGAGACACTATATCACCAATTGGGATTGTTAGAGATGTTGAAGTCTTGTGTGGGAAACTAAAATACCCTACTGATTTTCTTTTTCTTGGTTCCCCACAAGATGACTTTTATCCCATTATCTTTGGTAGACCTTTCTTGAACACCGTTAATGCTAGAATAGATTGTGAGAAACAAACTGTCGGTGTTAGTTTTGGCAATGAGTCTCATGAGTTTAATTTTTCCAAGTTTCATAGAAATCTTCATGAAAATGAATTGCCTATTAAGGATGAATTAATTGGTCTTGCTTCTATTGCTGTTCCACCTACTGATCCTTTAGAACAATATTTGCTAGACCATGAGAATGATTTACATATGCATGAAAGAAATGAAATAGATAAAATTTTCTTTGAACAACGTCATCTGCTTAAACACAATTTTCCTATTGAAACTCTAGGAGGTCCTCCTCCACCTAAAGGTGATCATGTGTTTGAATTAAAACAATTGCCAGACACTTTGAAATATGCTTATCTTGATGGAAAGAAGATATATCCTGTTATTATTAGTGCTAACCTTTCAAAACATGAAGAAGAAAGATTGTTGAAAGTTCTCAGGAAGCACCGAGCTGCTATTGGATATACTCTTGATGATTTAAAGGGCATCAGTCCCACTCTATGTCAGCACAAAATAAATATGGAACCTGATGCTAAACCCGTTGTTGATCACCAACGTCGGTTAAATTCGAAGATGAAAGAAGTGGTAAGAATGGAAATATTAAAACTTCTAGAGGAAGGTATAATCTATCCTATAGCTGATAGTAGATGGGTAAGTCCTATTCATTGTGTTCCTAAGAAAGGAGGTATAACTGTTGTTCCTAATGATAAGAATGAACTTATTCCACAAAGAATTGTTACAGGCTATAGAATGGTAATAGATTTTAGAAAAATTAAACAAAGCAACTAGAAAATATCATTACCCTTTGCCTTTTATTGATCAAATGCTTGAAAGATTATCTAAGCACACACACTTTTGCTTCCTTGATGGATATTCTGGCTTTTCACAAATACCTGTTTCTCAACCTGATCAAGAAAAGACCACTTTTACTTGTCCCGTTGGAACCTATGCTTATAGACGTATGCCTTTTGGTTTATGTAATGCACCTGCTACCTTTCAAAGATGTATGACTACTATATTCTCCGACTTTTGTGAAAAGATTGTTGAGGTTTTCGTGGATGACTTTTTTGTTTATGGGAAGTCTTTTGATGATTGTTTAAACAATCTTGATCGAGTTTTGCAGAGTTGTGAATAAACAAATCTTGTCTTGAATTGGGAGAAGTGGCACTTTATGGTTAATGAAGGCATTGTCTTTGGTCATAATTTTTTTGAAAGAGGTATTGAAGTGGACAAAGCTAAGGTTGATGCAATTGAGAAAATGCCATGTCCTAAAGATATAAAAGGTATTTGTAGTTTCTTAGGTCATGCTAGTTTCTATAGGAGATTTATCAAAGACTTTTAGAAAATTTCTAGGCCTCTTACTACTCTCTTGCAAAAGGATATTCCTTTTGTTTTCGATGATGATTGTTTAGAAGCCTTTGAAACACTTGAGGAAGCTTTAATTTCTGCACCTATTGTTCAACCACCTGATTGGAACTTTCCTTTTGAAATTATGTGTGATGCTAGTGATTATGATGTTGGTGTTGTTCTAGGACAAAGAGTCGATGAGAAACTTAATGCTATTCATTATGCTAGTAAAACTATAGACAATGCTCAAAGAAATTATGCTACTATTAAAAAAGAATTTTTAGCAGTTGTGTTTGCTTGTGATAAATTTAGACCTTATATTGTTGATTCCAAAGTAACTGTTCACAGAGACCATGCTGCTATTAAATATCTTATGGAAAAGAAAGATGCTAAACCTAGACTTATTCGAATGGTTCTCTTGTTACAAGAATTTGATTTACATATCATTGTTAGAAAAGGAGGCGAGAACCCAATAGCTGATAATTTATCTAGGCTTGAAAATGTGCTTGATGACCCACTGAAGGAAATATGCCCTAGAGGCAATAATAAAGTTATTATTTATTTCCTTATATCATGATAAAAGTTTATTATTCATGCTAGAATTGTATTAACCGGAAACATAATACATGTGTGAATACATAGACAAACAGAGTGTCACTAGTATGCCTCTACTTGACTAGCTCGTTAATCAAAGATGGTTATGTTTCCTAACCATGGACAAAGAGTTGTTATTTGATTAACGGGATCACATCATTAGTTGAATGATCTGATTGACATGACCCATTCCATTAGCTTAGCACCCGATCGTTTAGTATGTTGCTATTGCTTTCTTCATGACTTATACATGTTCCTATGACTATGAGATTATGCAACTCCCGTTTGCCGGAGGAACACTTTGTGTGCTACCAAACGTCACAACATAACTGGGTGATTATAAAGGAGCTCTACAGGTGTCTCCAAAGGTACATGTTGGGTTAGCGTATTTCGAGATTAGGATTTGTCACTCCGATTGTCGGAGAGGTATCTCTGGGCCCTCTCGGTAATGCACATCACTGAAGCCTTGCAAGCATTGCAACTAATAAGTTAGTTGCGGGATGATGTATTACGGAACGAATAAAGAGACTTGCCGGTAATGAGATTGAACTAGGTATGGGATACCGACGATCGAATCTCGGGCAAGTAACATACCGATGACAAAGGGAACAACGTATGTTGTTATGCGGTCTGACCGATAAAAGATCTTCGTAGAATATGTAGGAACCAATATGGGCATCTAGGTCCCGCTATTGGTTATTGACCGGAGACGTGTCTCGGTCATGTCTACATTGTTCTCGAACCCGTAGGGTCTGCACGCTTAAGGTTTAGATGACAGTTATATTATGAGTTTATGAGTTTTGATGTACCAAAGTTAGTTCGGAGTCCCGGATGTGATCACGGACATGACGAGGAGTCTCGAAATGGTCGAGATATAAAGATTGATTGGACGGCTTTATTCAGACACCGGAAGCGTTCCGGGTGATTCCAGAGAAAACCGGAGAGCCGGAGGGTTACCGGAACCCCCCCCCCCCCCGGGAGAAGTAATGGGCCATATGGGCCTTAGTGGAGAGAGAGAGGGGCAGCCAAAGGTGGGCCGCGCGCCTCCTCCCCCCTGGTCCGAATTGGACTAGGAGAGGGGGGGCGGCGCCCTCCTTTCCCTCTCCCTCCCCACTTCTTTCCCCCTCCTAGTAGGAGTCCTACTCCTACTAGGAGGAGGACTCCTCCCTGGCGCACCATAGAGGGCCGGCCGGCCTCCTCCCCTTGATCCTTTATATACGGAGGCAGGGGCACCCCTAGAGACACAAGTTGATCCACGTGATCATATTCTTAGCCGTGTGCGGTGCCCCCTTCCACCATAGTCCTCGATAATATTGTAGCGGTGCTTAGGCGAAGCCCTGCGACGGTAGTACATCAAGATCGTCACCACGCCGTCGTGCTGACGGAACTCTTCCCCGACACTTTGCTGGATCGGAGTCCGGGGATCGTCATCGAGCTGAACGTGTGCTAGAACTCGGAGGTGCCGTAGTTTCGGTGCTTGATCGGTCGGGCCGTGAAGACGTACGACTACATCAACCAAGTTAACGCTTCCCTTGTCGATCTACAAGGGTACGTAGATCACACTCTCCCCTCTCGTTGCTATGCATCACCATGATCTTGCGTGTGCGTAGGATTTTTTTGAAATTACTACGTTCCCAACAGTGGCATCCGAGCCTAGGTTTTATATGTTGATGTTATATGCACGAGTAGAACACAAGTGAGTTGTGGGCGATATAAGTCATACTGCTTACCAGCATGTCATACTTTGGTTCGGCGGTATTGTTGGACGAAGCGGCCCGGACCAACATTACGCGTATGCTTACGCGAGACCGGTTCTCCCGACGTGCTTTGCACATAGGTGGCTTGCGGGTGACAGTTTCTCCAACTTTAGTTGAACCGAGTGTGGCTACGCCCGGTCCTTGCGAAGGTTAAAACAGCACCAACTTGACAAACTATCGTTGTGGTTTTGATGCGTAGGTAAGATTGGTTCTTGCTTAAGCCCGTAGCAGCCACGTAAAACTTGCAACAACAAAGTAGAGGACGTCTAACTTGTTTTTGCAGGGCATGTTGTGATGTGATATGGTCAAGACATGATGCTAAATTTTATTGTATGAGATGATCATGTTTTGTAACCGAGTTATCGGCAACTGGCAGGAGCCATATGGTTGTCGCTTTATTGTATGCAATGCAATCGCGCTGTAATGCTTTACTTTATCACTAAGCGGTAGCGATAGTCGTGGAAGCATAAGATTGGCGAGACGACAACGATGCTACGATGGAGATCAAGGTGTCGCGCGGTGACGATGGTGATCATGACGGTGCTTCGGAGATGGAGATCACAAGCACAAGATGATGATGGCCATATCATATCACTTATATTGATTGCATGTGATGTTTATCTTTTATGCATCTTATCTTGCTTTGATTGACGGTAGCATTATAAGATGATCTCTCACTAATTATCAAGAAGTGTTCTCCCTGAGTATGCACCATTGCGAAAGTTCTTCGTGCTGAGACACCACGTGATGATCGGGTGTGATAGGCTCTACGTTCAAATACAACGGGTGCAAAACAGTTGCACACGCGGAATACTCAGGTTATACTTGACGAGCCAAGCATATACAGATATGGCCTCGGAACATGGAGACCGAAAGGTCGAGCGTGAATCATATAGTAGATATGATCAACATAGTGATGTTCACCAATGAAACTACTCCATCTCACGTGATGATCGGACATGGTTTAGTTGACTTGGATCATGTAATCACTTAGAGGATTAGAGGGATGTCTATCTAAGTGGGAGTTCTTTAAGTAATATGATTAATTGAACCTAAATTTATCATGAACTTAGTACCTGATAGTATCTTGCTTATGTATGTTTGATTGTAGATAGATGGCCCGTGCTGTTGTTCCATTGAATTTTAATGCGTTCCTTGAGAAAACAAAGTTGAAAGATGATGGTAGCAATTACACGGACTGGGTCCGTAACTTGAGGATTATCCTCATTGCTGCACAGAAGAATTACGTCCTGGAAGCACCGCTGGGTGCCAGGCCTGCTGCTGGAGCAACACCAGATGTTGTGAACGTCTGGCAGAGCAAAGCTGATGACTACTCGATAGTTCAGTGTGCCATGCTTTACGACTTAGAACCGGGACTTCAACGACGTTTTGAACGTCACGGAGCATATGAGATGTTCCAGGAGTTGAAGTTAATATTTCAAGCAAATGCCCGGATTGAGAGATATGAAGTCTCCAATAAGTTCTATAGCTGCAAGATGGAGGAGAACAGTTCTGTCAGTGAGCATATACTCAAAATGTCTGGGTATAATAATCACTTGATTCAAATGGGAGTTAATCTTCCAGATGATTGCGTCATTGACAGAATTCTCCAATCACTGCCAGCAAGCTACAAGAGCTTCGTGATGAACTATAATATGCAAGGGATGGATAAGACTATTCCCGAGCTCTTCGCAATGCTGAAAGCTGCGGAGGTAGAAATCAAAAAGGAGCATCAAGTGTTGATGGTCAACAAGACCACTAGTTTCAAGAAAAAGGGAAAAGGGAAGAAGAAGGGGAACTTCAAGAAGAACAGCAAGCAAGTTGCTGCTCGAGAGAAGAAACCCAAGTCTGGACCGAAGCCTGAAACTGAGTGCTTCTACTGCAAGCAGACTGGTCACTGGAAGCGGAACTGCCCCAAGTATTTGGCGGATAAGAAGGATGGCAAGGTGAACAAAGGTATATGTGATATACATGTTATTGATGTGTACCTTACTAATGCTTGCAGTAGCACCTGGGTATTTGATATTGGTTCTGTTGCTAATATTTGCAACTCGAAACAGGGACTATGGATTAAGCGAAGATTGGCTAAGGACGTGGTGACGATGCGCGTGGTAAACGGTTCCAAAGTCGATGTGATCACAGTCGGCGCGCTACCTCTACATCTACCTTCGGGATTAATATTAGACCTAAATAATTGTTATTTGGTGCCAGCGTTGAGCATGAACATTATATCTGGATCTTGTTTGATGCGAGACGGTTATTCATTTAAATCAGAGAATAATGGTTGTTCTATTTATATGAGTAATATCTTTTATGGTCATGCACCCTTGAAGAATGGTCTATTCTTATTGAATCCCGATAGTAGTGACACACATATTCATAATGTTGAAGCCAAAAGATGCAGAGTTGATAATGATAGTGCAACTTATTTGTGGCACTGCCGTTTAGGTCATATCGGTGTAAAGCACATGAAGAAACTCCATACTGATGGACTTTTGGAACCACTTGATTATGAATCACTTGGTACTTGCGAACCGTGCCTCATGGGCAAGATGACTAAAACGCCGTTCTCCGGTACGATGGAGAGAGCAACAGATTTGTTGGAAATCATACATACTGATGTATGTGGTCCGATGAATATTGAGGCTCGTGGCGGATATTGTTATTTTCTCACCTTCACAAATGACTTGAGCAGATATGGGTATATCTACTTAATGAAACATAAGTCTGAAATGTTTGAAAAGTTCAAAGAATTTCAGAGTGAAGTTGAAAATCATCATAACAAGAAAATAAAGTTTCTACGATCTGATCGTGGAGGAGAATATTTGAGTTACGAGTTTGGTGTACATTTGAAACAATGCGGAATAGTTTCGCAACTCACGCCACCCGGAACACCACGGCGTAATGGTGTGTCTGAACGTCGTAATCGTACTTTACTAGATATGGTGCGATCTATGATGTCTCTTACTGATTTACCGCTATCGTTTTGGGGTTATGCTGTGGAGACGGCCGCATTCACATTAAATAGGGCACCATCAAAATCCGTTGAGACGACGCCTTATGAACTATGGTTTGGCAAGAAACCAAAGTTGTCGTTTCTGAAAGTTCGAGGCTGCGATGCTTATGTGAAAAAGCTTCAACCTGATAAGCTCGAACCCAAATCGGAGAAATGTGTCTTCATAGGATATCCAAAGGAGACTGTTGGATACACCTTCTATCACAGATCCGAAGGCAAGACTTTTGTTGCTAAGTTCAGAAAATTTCTGGAGGAGTTTCTCTCGAAAGAAGTGAGTGGGAGGAAAGTAGAACTTGACGAGGTAACTGTACCTGCTCCCTTATTGGAAAGTAGTGCATCACAGAAAACTGTTTCTATGACACCTACACCAGTCAGTGAGGAAGCTAATGATGATGATCATGAAACTTCAGAAAAAGATACTACTGAACCTCGTAGATCAACCAGAGTGAGATCCGCGCCAGAGTGGTATGGTAATCCTGTTCTGGAAGTCATGCTACTAGATCATGATGAACCTACGAACTATGAAGAAGCGATGGTGAGCCCAGATTCCGCAAAATGGCTTGAAGCCATGAAATCTGAGATGGGATCCATGTATGAGAACAAAGTATGGACTTTGGTTGACTTGCCCGATGATCAGCAAGCAATAGAGAATAAATGGATTTTCAAGAAGAAGACTGACGCTGACGGTAATATTACTGTCTACAAAGCTTGACTTGTCGCAAAAGGTTTTCGGCAAATTCAAGGGATTGACTACAATGAGACCTTCTCACCCATAGCGATGCTTAAGTCTGTCCGAATAATGTTAGCAATCGCCGCATTTTATGATTATGAAATTTGGCAGATGGATGTCAAAACTACATTCCTGAATGGATTTCTGGAAGAAGAGTTGTATATGATGCAACCAGAAGGTTTTGTCGATCCAAAGGGAGCTAACAAAGTGTGCAAGCTCCAGCGATCCATTTATGGACTGGTGCAAGCCTCTCGGAGTTGGTATAAACGCTTTGATAGTGTGATCAAAGCATTTGGTTTTATACAGACTTTTGGAGAAACCTGTATTTATAAGAAAGTGAGTGGGAGCTCTGTAGCATTTCTGATATTATATGTGGATGACATATTACTAATTGGAAATGATATAGAATTTCTGAATAGCATAAAGGGATACTTGAATAAGAGTTTTTCAATGAAAGACCTCGGTGAAGCTGCTTACATATTAGGCATTAAGATCTATAGAGATAGATCAAGACGCTTAATTGGACTTTCACAAAGCACATACCTTGACAAAGTTTTGAAGAAGTTCAAAATGGATCAAGCTAAGAAAGGGTTCTTGCCTGTATTACAAGGTGTGAAGTTGAGTAAGACTCAATGCCCGACCACTGCAAAAGATAGAGAGAAAATGAAAGATGTTCCCTATGCTTCAGCCATAGGCTCTATCATGTATGCAATGCTGTGTACCAGACCTGATGTGTGCCTTGCTATAAGTCTAGCAGGGAGGTACCAAAGTAATCCAGGAGTGGATCACTGGACAGCGGTCAAGAACATCCTAAAGTACCTGAAAAGGACTAAGGATATGTTTCTTGTATATGGAGGTGACAAAGAGCTCATCGTAAACGGTTACGTTGATGCAAGCTTTGACACTGATCCAGACGATTCTAAATCGCAAACCGGATACGTGTTTACATTAAACGGTGGAGCTGTCAGTTGGTGCAGTTCTAAACAGAGCGTCGTGGCGGGATCTACGTGTGAAGCGGAATACATAGCTGCTTCGGAAGCAGCGAATGAAGGAGTCTAGATGAAGGAGTTCATATCCGATCTAGGTGTCATACCTAATGCATCGGGACCAATGAAAATCTTTTGTGACAATACTGGTGCAATTGCCTTGGCGAAGGAATCCAGATTTCACAAGAGAACCAAGCACATCAAGAGACACTTCAATTCCATCCGGGATCTAGTCCAGGTGGGAGACATAGAGATTTGCAAGATACATACGGATCTGAATGTTGCAGACCCGTTGACTAAGCCTCTTCCACGAGAAAAACATGATCAACACCAAGGCTCCATGGGTGTGAGAATCATTTCTGTGTAATCTAGATTATTGACTCTAGTGCAAGTGGGAGACTGAAGGAAATATGCCCTAGAGGCAATAATAAAGTTATTATTTATTTCCTTATATCATGATAAAAGTTTATTATTCATGCTAGAATTGTATTAACCGGAAACATAATACATGTGTGAATACATAGACAAACAGAGTGTCACTAGTATGCCTCTACTTGACTAGCTCGTTAATCAAAGATGGTTATGTTTCCTAACCATGGACAAAGAGTTGTTATTTGATTAACGAGATCACATCATTAGTTGAATGATCTGATTGACATGACCCATTCCATTAGCTTAGCACCCGATCGTTTAGTATGTTGCTATTGCTTTCTTCATGACTTATACATGTTCCTATGACTATGAGATTATGCAACTCCGTTTGCCGGAGGAACACTTTGTGTGCTACCAAACGTCACAACGTAACTGGGTGATTATAAAGGAGCTCTACATGTGTCTCCAAAGGTACATGTTGGGTTGGCGTATTTCGAGATTAGGATTTGTCACTCCGATTGTCGGAGAGGTATCTCTGGCCCTCTCGGTAATGCACATCACTGAAGCCTTGCAAGCATTACAACTAATAAGTTAGTTGCGGGATGATGTATTACGGAATGAGTAAAGAGACTTGCCGGTAACGAGATTGAACTAGGTATGGGATACCGACGATCGAATCTCGGGCAAGTAACATACCGATGACAAAGGGAACAACGTATGTTGTTATGCGGTCTGACCGATAAAAGATCTTCATAGAATATGTAGGAACCAATATGGGCATCTAGGTCCCGCTATTGGTTATTGACCGGAGACGTGTCTCGGTCATGTCTACATTGTTCTCGAACCCGTAGGGTCCGCACGCTTAAGGTTTAGATGACAGTTATATTATGAGTTTATGAGTTTTGATGTACCAAAGTTAGTTCGGAGTCCCGGATGTGATCACGGACATGACGAGGAGTCTCGAAATGGTCGAGATATAAAGATTGATTGGACGGCTTTATTCAGACATCGGAAGCGTTCCGGGTGATTTCGGAGAAAACCGGAGAGCCGGAGGGTTACCGGAACCCCCCCCCCCCCCGGGAGAAGTAATGGGCCATATGGGCCTTAGTGGAGAGAGAGAGGGGCAGCCAAAGGTGGGCCGCGCGCCTCCTCCCCCCTGGTCCGAATTGGACTAGGAGAGGGGGGGCGGCGCCCTCCTTTCCCTCTCCCTCCCCACTTCTTTCCCCCTCCTAGTAGGAGTCCTACTCCTACTAGGAGGAGGACTCCTCCCTGGCGCACCATAGAGGGCCGGCCGGCCTCCTCCCCTTGATCCTTTATATACGGAGGCAGGGGCACCCCCTAGAGACACAAGTTGATCCACGTGATCATATTCTTAGCCGTGTGCGGTGCCCCCTTCCACCATAGTCCTTGATAATATTGTAGCGGTGCTTAGGCGAAGCCCTGCGATGGTAGTACGTCAAGATCGTCACCGCGCCGTCGTGCTGACGGAACTCTTCCCCGACACTTTGCTGGATCGGAGTCGGGGATCGTCATCGAGCTGAACGTGTGCTAGAACTCGAAGGTGCCGTAGTTTCGGTGCTTCATCGGTCGGGCCGTGAAGACGTACGACTACATCAACCAAGTTAACGCTTCCGTTGTCGATCTACAAGGGTACGTAGATCACACTCTCCCCCTCTCGTTGCTATGCATCACCATGATCTTGCATGTGCGTAGGAATTTTTTTGATATTACTACGTTCCCCAACACCCACTACCTATAGATGATAGTTTTCCTGATGAGCAGTTAGCTGTAATAAATGTTTCTCACAGTACTCCTTGGTATGCTAACTATGCTAATTACATTGTTGCGAAATATTTACTACCTAGGTTTACATAACAACAAAAGAAAAAAAATTCTTATATGATTTAAGACACTAGTTTTGGAATGACCCACATCTTTATAAAGAAGGAGTAGATGGTATTATTAGACGTTGTGTACCTGAGCATGAATAGTGACAAATCCTACGGAAATGTCACGTTGGAGGGCATCATGCTGGAGATAGAACTGCTCACAAGGTATTGCAATCTGGATTTTATTGGCCTACTCTCTTCAAGGATGCCCGTAAGTTCGTCTTATCTTGTGTTGAATGTCAAAGAATAGGTAATATCAGTAAGCGTCAAGAAATGCCTATGAATTATTCACTTGTTGTTGAACCATTTGATGTTTGGGGATTTGATTACATGGGACCCTTAACTTCCTCTAATGGGTATACACATATTTTGGTTGCTGTTGATTATGTTACTAAATGGGTAGAAGCTATTCCAACCAGTAGTGCTGATCACAACACCTCTATTAAAATGCTTAAGGAAGTTATTTTCCCAAGAATTGGAGTCCCGAGATATTTAATGATTGATGGTGATTCACACTTTATTCATGGTGCTTTCCATAAAATGCTTGCCAAGTATGATGTTAACCATAGAATTGCATCACCATATCACCCTCAGTCTAGTGGTCAAGTTGAAGTTAGCAATAGAGAAATAAAATTAATTTTGCAAAAGACTGTCAATAGGTCCAGGAAGAATTGGTCTAAGAAATTAGATGATGCACTTTGGGCTTATAAAACAGCATATAAAAATCCTATGGGTATGTCTCCTTACAAAATGGTTTACAGAAAAGCTTGTCATTTGCCTCTTGAGTTAGAACATAAAGCATTTTGGGCAATCAAAGACCTCAATTATGACTTCAAACTTGCTGGTGAAAAGAGGTTATTTGATATTAGCTCATTAGATGAATGGAGAACCCAAGCTTATGAAAATGCAAAATTATTGAAATGAAAAGTTAAAAGATGGCATGACAAAAGAATCCAAAAGCATGAGTTTAAAGTCGGATAATATGTTCTTTTGTACAACTCTCGTTTCAGATTCTTTGCAGGAAAACTCCTCTCAAAATGGGAAGGCCCATATGTCACCGAGGAGGTTTATCAGTCTAGAGCCATCAAAATAAATAATTCCGGAGGTACTAACCCGAAGGTTGTCAATGGGCAACGAATAAACCATTATATCTCAGGTATGCCTATTAATATTGAAACTAATATTATTCAAACTTTGACACCGGAAGAACACATAAAAGAGTCCTTCGGAACGCTTCAGAATCGTGAAAATAAGGAGGTACATGATACGGTAGGTAAACGAACTCCAAAAAATCCACAAAATATTTTTTATCAGTTTTGGAATATTTAAGAATTTTGGAAATAAAGGAACTTCCAGGAAGCATCCCCTGGTGGGCACGAGACACCTGGGCGTGCCAGGCTTGCCTGGTGTGCCCAGGTGGGTTGTGCCCGCCTGGGACACCTTCCGTACTCCGTTTTCTATAGTTTGATTGTCCCCCAAGATAAAATATATATATACTTCCTGAACCTGTTGATCCCTGTATCACGAAGAAATCCTCTGTTCTCTTTTCTTGCTGTTTTCTGTCAGGTCTGTCAGGCCAGGCATCATGTCTTCTTCTTCCTCCAACAACATGGAAGAGGATGCTTGGTTGATGAAGATCGAGCTGAATAGAGAAGAACTCGTGGAAGCCGTCAGAGGAGACGGGAGCAAGGATGTTACCGTAGATCAACCTCTGGTCCTCGAACAAGCACTGCCAGCTGAGGAGGAGGAAGATATCCTTAATACTTACCTTACTCATCTTACTCCTGCTGAGATTGAAGCCTTTCGCATCATTGAAATAGTTCGCATACAAAATAAGTATCTCACTCTTGAAAATATTCCGCATCAAGAGCACATCACCATCTCCAGAGCATCATTCGTCGATTGGAGAATCTCTTGATCCTTAAGGATAGAATCGCTATCACCAACATCACCTTCTTCACCACCAAAAGAGAACTGAGTATCGGCTATGGGCACTCCCCTTGGCTTCCACCAAGCTTGGGGGAGGTGCCCTGGTATCGTATCATCCCACTATATTTTTGCTTTTACTTATTTTAGTTCGATCTTTTGCTTTAGATGAATAAAAGTTTAGTTCGATCCTTTCTTCTTTGAGAGTTTGCTTAGTGATCTATCCTTGTAATCGCGTGCAAGTTATATAATAAAGTTTAGTGTGAGTTTTTGCTTTCTTTACTCTCATGTTGCAAATAAAGAAAAGAATTAAGAAAGGAAAAGGAGAAAGGAAATAAATAAAAGGAAGGAAATAAATCGATAAGATCATATACTAATCCTATGGTAGGTGATGACACCACATAAGGAAAAGTATAAGTAGAAAATTTTATTAGAGATTGACAAACATAGCATTAGTCAATGATGCAACTCATGAAAGAACTAATAAGGGAATAGAGGATTCACATATAAATATACTATCCTAGAAATGTTTTGTGATTATGAGCCCTCATCAAAATATTATATGCCAAAATTGTTGACGTTGGAAAAGGAATACAACATAATGATTTATGTTTGTTCATATTCACATAGAAGTCATATTGTCATGGATCCTTTAACATGTGGTGCTTGCCCCTATCTTTGCTAGCCAAAAATTCCGCACTAAGTAGAGATACTACTTGTGCATCCAAAAACCCTTTAAACCAAATCTTATTTTCAAGTGTCCACCATACCTACCTAGGGATTGAGCAAGATCCCTAAAGTAAGTTGTCATCAGTGCAAAAAGGCAATAAAAATTGCTTATAGAAGTGTGAGATCATTTAGTGTAAGAGAAAATTGAGCGTTGCACGAACTTGTGATGGTGAAGAATAAAAGCGACAGACTAATACATGTCGCTATCACAAGGGGCAATGTAATGTGACGTTCTTTTGCACTAAGGGATTGAGCATACAAACAAATAAGTGCATGGCAACCTATGCTTCCCTCTGCGAAGGGCCTGTCTTTTACTTTTATGTATTTACTTTTATGCAAGAGTCAAAGTTTTTCTCTCTATTCCTTTTATTTTTCTCCTTTGGCAAGCATCATGTGGTGAGGAAAGATCTAGGCACATATGTCTAGTTGAATATGGGTGGCATGAGTTATTATTGTTGACATCACCCTTGAGGTGAGTACGTTGGGAGGCGAAACCATAAGCCCCTATCTTTCTATGTGTCCGGTGGAAACGTTTTGCTCATGTGTACGCGATGAGTGTTAGCTATCATAGAATACTATATGATGGTTGAGTATGTGGACTTTCCTAAAGGCTCCGACACGCGACCCTTCCTGAAAAGATGATGAATTGTAGTTGCAAAGTTGACTGAGAACATAGTTTGTTGATTTCTAATAGTGTTTTTGCTTTATACTTCGATTGTGTGATGAATTATTACTTATTCATGAGAAGTATATGATAAGAAGTCTTATGATAAAAGCCCTATGTTTAATTTTCTTGCTGTTATAATAATCAACATGATGCTTCTATGTCCGTATTTTGTTTTTATCGACACCTCTCTCTCAAAGCATGTGGACGTGTTTTTCGATCTCGGTGTTCGCTTGTGGACAAGCGAGGTCTAAGCTTGGGGAGTTGATACGTCCATTTTGCATCATGTTTTCTTACTATTACTTACAATGTTTTTATCCATAATAATGCTTTTTGGAGTAATTCTAATGCCTTTTCTCTCATAATATGCAAGGTATACACAAAGAAGGAGAATTCCGGCAGCTGGAAATTTAGACCTGGAAAAGCTACGCCAGGCCACCTATTCTGCACAACTCCAAACAAGCTAAAACTGCACGGAGATTTTTTATGGATTATTTAAGAATTATTGGAGCAAATAACTACCAGAGGGGCCAACCAGGTGGGCACAACCCACCTGGGCGCGCCACGGAGCCCAGGCGCACCCTGGTGGGTTGTGCCCTCCTCGGCCCTCCTCCTGTGCCCATCTTTTGGTATATAAGTCATTTTGACCTAGAAAAAAATAAGGGGAGGACTTTCGGGATGGAGCGCTGCCGTCTCACGGCGGAACTTGGGCAGGAGCACTTTTGCCATCCGACGGAGCGATTCCGCCGAGGGAACTTCCCTCCCGGAGGGGGAAATCATCGTTATTATCATCACCAACAACTCTCCCATCTTGGGGAGGGTAATCTCCATCAACATCTTCAACAACACCATCTCCTATCAAGCCCTAGTTCATCTCTTGTTTTCAATCTTGTTACCAAAACTATAGATTGGTACTTGTGGGTGACTAGTAGTGTTGATTCCATCTTGTAGTTGATTACTGTATGGTTTATTTGGTGGAAGATTATATGTTCAGATCCAATATGCTATTTAATATCCCACTGATCATGAGCATGTTTATTATTTATGAGTAGTTACATTTGTTCTTGAGGTCACGGGAGAAATCATGTTGCAAGTAATCATGTGAATTTGATATGTGTTCGATATTTTGATAATATGTATGTTGTGATTCCCTTAGTGGTGTCATGTGAACGTCGACTACATGAAACTTCACCATATTTGGGCCTAAAGGAATGCATTGTGGAGTAGCAATTAGATGATGGGTTGCGAGAGTGACAGAAGCTTAAACCCCAGTTTATACGCTATTCCGTAAGGGACCGATTGGATCCATAAGTTTAATGCTATGGTTAGAATTTATTCTTAATACTTTTCTCGTAGTTGTGGATGCTTGCGGGAGGGTTAATCATAAGTAGGAGGTTTGTTTAAGTAAGAACAACACCTAAGCACCGGCCCACCCACATATCAAATTATCAAAGTAGTGAACACAAATTAAACCAACATGATGAAAGTGACTAGATGAAATTCCCGTGTACCCTCAAGAACGCTATCTTATCAAAAGAGACCATTTTGGCCTGTCCTTTGCCTCAAAAGGATTGGGTTACCTTGCTGCACTTTTGTTACTACTATCGTTACTTGCTCGTTAGGAATTATCTTGCTATCAAATTACTCTGCTACTTACAATTTCAGCACTTGCAAACACTACCTTAGTGAAGACTACTTGTCATTTCCTTCTGCTCGTCGTTGGTTTCGACACTCTTACTTATTGAGAAGAGCTACAATTGATCCCCTATAATTGTGGGTCGTCAGTAGGTAGGTCCCAGTCTGCCTTGATGATACGTCTCCAATGTATCTATAATTTTTGATTGTTCCATGCTATTATATTATCAACTTTGGATGTTTTATATGCATTTATATGCTATTTTATATGATTTTTGGGACTAACCTATTAACCTAGAGCCCAGTGCCAGTTTCTGTTTTTTCCTTGTTTTAGAGTATCGCAGAAAAGGAAATCAAACGAAGTCCAATTGACCTGAAACTTCATGGAACTTATTTTTGGACCAGAAGAAGCCCACGGAGTATCGGAGATGGACCAGGAGAGTCCCGGGCTGCCCATGAGGGTGGGGGCGCGCCAACCCCCTTGGGCGCGCCCCCTGCCTCGTGGACAGCCCGGAGATCCACCGACGCACTTCTTCATCCTATATATATATATATATCCATATACCCTAAAAACTTCAGGGAGCAGAATAGATCGGGAGTTCCGCCACCAGAAGCCTCCATAGCCACCAAAAACCAATCTAGACCTGTTCCGGCACCCTGCTGGAGGGGGGGAACCCTCACCGGTGGCCATCTTTATCATCACGGCGCTCTCCATGACGAGGAGTGAGTAGTTCTCCCTCGGGGCTGAGGGTATGTACCAGTAGCTATGTGTTTGATCTCTCTCTCTCTCTCTCTCTCGTGTTCTTGAGGTGATATGATCTTGATGTATCGCGAGCTTTGCTATTATAGTTGGATCTTATGATGTTTCTCCCCCTCTACTCTCTTGTAATGGATTCAGTTTTCCCTTTGAAGTTATCTTATCGGATTGAGTCTTTAAGGATTTGAGAACACTTGATGTATGTCTTGCGTGGGATACTCGTGGTGACAATGGGGTATTCTATTGATCCACTTGATGTATGCTTTGGTGATCAACTTGCGGGTTCCGCCCATGAACCTATGCATAGGGGTTGGCACACGTTTTCGTCTTGACTCTCTGGTAGAAAATTTGGGGCACTCTTTGAAGTACTTTGTGTTGGTTTGAATAGATGAATCTGAGATTGTGTGATGCATATCGTATAATCATACCCATGGATACTTGAGGTGACATTGGAGTATCTAGGTGACATTAGGGTTTTGGTTGATTTGTGTCTTAAGGTGTTATTCTAGTACGAACTCTATGATAGATTGAACGGAAAGAATAGCTTCATGTTATTTTCCTACGGACTCTTGAATAGATCGATCAGAAAGGATGACTTTGAGGTGGTTTCATACCCTACCATAATCTCTTCATTTGTTCTCTGCTATTAGTGACTTTGGAGTGACTCTTTGTTGCATGTTGAGGGATAGTTATATGATCCAATTATGTTATTACTGTTGAGAGAACTTGCACTAGTGAAAGTATGAACCCTAGGCCTTGTTTCAACGCATTGCAATACTGTTTACACTCACTTTTATCATTAGTTACCTTGCTGTTTTTATATTTTAAGATTACAAAAACCAACATCTACCATCCATATTGCACTTGTATCACCATCTCTTCGCCGAACTAGTGCACCTATACAATTTACCATTGTATTGGGTGTGTTGGGGACACAAGAGACTCTTTGTTATTTGGTTGCAGGGTTGCTTGAGAGAGACCATCTTCATCCTACGCCTCCTACGGATTGATAAACCTTAGGTCATCCACTTGAGGGAAATTTGCTACTGTCCTACAAACCTCTGCACTTGGAGGCCCAACAACGTCTACAAGAAGAAGGTTGTGTAGTAGACATCAAGCTCTTTTCTGGCACCGTTGCCGGGGAGGTTAGCGCTTGAAGGTATATCTTTAGATCTTGCAATCGAATCTTTTTGTTTTTTGTTTTATCACTAGTTTAGTTTATAAAAGAAAACTACAAAAAAATATGGAATTGAGTTTGCCTCATACGCTTCATCTTTTTAACATCTTTCGTGAGTATGATGGAAAGGAATATTGTGCCAAAGTGTTAGAAGAAGAATGCATTAGAATTTTTGGCACTAAATATTTGAATGATGAGCATGACTGCAATGTTGTTAGTATGAATTCTTGGAATATGCATGATGCTAATATTATGCAAAGCCACAAGCTTGGGTATGCTATGTTTGATGAAGATGATATTTTTTGTTCCCCATGTTTTGATGAGCAAATTTATTATGACGAGAGCATGCCTCCTATTTATGATGATTATATTGATGAAAGTGGGTTTGGAAGAGTGTCAACTTTAGGAAGTGATGATCCCACTATTTTGGAGGATGTTGAATATTATTGTGATAAATATGAAAGTGGATTTGGAGAGGTCATGACTTTATTTAGTGATGAATCCACTATTTCGGAAGAGGTTCCAATTGATTATGAGAACAAAGTTGCTATCTATGATGATTATTTTGATGACTTGTATACTATTAAAAATAATGATAACCATGAAACTTGTCATCATGATTTTAGTTTTTAATTGGATTATGCCTCACATGATAATTATTTTGTTGGGTTTGCTCCCACTATTATTTATGAGAAGAATTTTGCCTATGTGGAGAGTAGTAAATTTTCTATGCTTGTATATCATGAAAATAATGCTCTATGTGCTGGTTATATTGTTGAATTAATTCATGATGCTACTGAAAATTATTATAAGGGAGGAATATATGCTTGTAGGAATTGCAATAATATCAAGTTCCCTCTCTATGTGCTTAAAGTTTTAAAGTTATGCTTGTTTTGCCTTCCTATGCTAGTTGATTATTTCTCCCATAAGTTGTTTGCTCACAAAATCCCTATGCATATGAAGTGGGTTAGACTTAAATGTGCTAGTCATATTCTTCAAGATTCTCTCTTTATGTTACAATTCTTATCTTTTATGTGAGCATCGTTGAAATCATCATGCCTAGCTAGGGGCGTTAAACGATAGCGCTTGTTCGGAGGCAACCCAATTTTATTTTTATTCCTTGATTGTTGCTCATGTTTAGTAATAAATAATTTATATAGCCTCTTGTTAGATTTGTTTTTATGTTTCAATTAGTGTTCATGCCAAGTAGAACCGTTGGGAAGACTTGGGGAAAGTCTTTTTGATCTTGCTGTAAAAAATAGAAACTTTAGCGCTCACAAGAATTGCTGCCATTTTTTATTGGAGTGTGCTATTTAGTTAATTCTTTTTGAATATGATTAATAGATCAATTCCTCACGTCCAGCAATTTATTTTAGAATTTTTGGGGCTCTAGAAGTTTGCGTTATTTACAGATTACTATAAACTGTTCTGTTTTTGACAGATTTTGTTTTTCGTGTGTTGTTTGCTTATTTTAATGAATCTATGGCTAGTAAAAGAGTTTATAAACCATAGAGAAGTTATAATACAGTAGGTTTAACACCAATATAAATAAATAATGAGTTCATTACAGTACCTTGAAGTGGTGTTTTGTTTTCTTTCGCTAACGGAGCTTACGAGTTTCCTGTTAAGTTTTGTGTTGTAAAGTTTTCAAGTTTTGGTTAAAGATTTGATGGACTATGGAATAAGGAATGGCAAGAGCCTAAGCTTGGGGATGTCCAAGGCACCCCAAGGAAATATTCAAGTACAACCAAGAGCCTAAGCTTGGGGATGCCCGGAAGACATCCCCTCTTTCGTCTTCGTTCATCGGTAACTTTACTTGGAGCTATATTTTTATTTACCACATGATATGTGTTTTGCTTGGAGCGTCATTTTATTTTATTTTGTTTTGCTTGCTCTTTGAATAAAATACCAAGATCTGAAATTCTTAAATGTTAGAGAGTCTTCACATAGTTGCATAATTATTCAACTACTCATTGATCTTCACTTATATCTTTTGGAGTAGTTTGTTGTTGCTCTAGTGCTTCACTTATATATTTTTAGAGCACGGTGGTGGTTTTATTTTATAGAAATTAATGAACTCTCATGCTTCACTTATATCATTTTGAGAGTCTTTAGAACAGCATGGTATTTTGCTTTGGTTATGAAACTAGTCCTAATATGATGGGCATCCAAGAGGGATATAATAAAAACTTTCATATAAAGTGCATTGAATACTATGAGAAGTTTGATACTTGATGATTGTTTTGAGATATGAAGTTGGTGATATTAGAGTCATGCTAGTTGAGTAGTTGTGAATTTGAGAAATACTTGTGTTAAAGTTTGTGATTCCCGTAGCATGCACGTATGGTGAACCGTTATGTGACGAAGTCGGAGCATGATTTATTTATTGATTGTCTTCCTTATAAGTGGCGGTCGGGGACGAGCGATGGTCTTTTCCTACCAATCTATCCCCCTAGGAGCATGTGCGTAGTACTTTGTTTCGATAACTAATAGATTTTTGCAATAAGTATGTGAGTTCTTTATGACTAACGTTGAGTCCATGGATTGTACGCACTTTCACCCTTCCACCATTGCTAGCCTCTCTTGTGCCGTGCAATTCTCGCCGGTAGCATATCACCCACCATTACCTTCCTAAAAACAGCCACCATATCTACCTATTATGGCATTTCCATAGCCATTCCGAGTTATTTTGTCATGCGACTTTCCACCGTTCCATTTATTATGACACGCTCCATCATTGTCATATTGCTATGCATGATCATGTAGTTGACATCGTATTTGTGGCAAAGCCACCGTTCATAATTCTTTAATACATGTCACTCATGAGTCATTGCACATCCCGGTACACGGCCCGAGGCATTCATATACATTCATATCTTGTTCTAAGTATCGAGTTGTAATTCTTGAGTTGTAAGTAAATAAAAGTGTGATGATCATCATTATTAGAGCATTGTCACATGTGAGGAAAGGATGATGGAGACTATGATTCCCCCACAAGTCAGGATGAGACTCTGGACGGAAAAAAAGAAGGGGAAGGCCAAAAAAAAGAGAAGACCCAAAAAAATATGAGAGAAAAGGAGAGAAGGGACAATGTTACTATCCTTTTACCACACTTGTGCTTCAAAGTAGCACCAAGATCTTCATGATAGAGAGTCTCTTATGTTGTCACTTTCATATACTAGTGGGAATCTTTCATTATAGAACTTGGCATGTATATTCCAATGATGGTCTTCCTCAAAATGCCCTAGGTCTTCGTGAGCAAGCGAGTTGGATTCACACCCACTTAGTTTCTTTTTGAGCTTTCATACACTTATAGCTCTAGTGCATCCGTTGCATGGCAATCCCTACTCACTCACATTGATATCTATTGATGGGCATCTCCATAGCCCTTTGATACGCCTAGTTTATGTGAGACTATCTTCTCCTTTTTGTCTTCTCCACAACCACCATTCTATTCCACCTATAGTGCTATATCCATGACTCACGCTCATGTATTGCGTGAAGATTGAAAAAGTTTGAGAACATCAAAAGTATGAAACAATTGCTTGGCTTGTATCTTATGATGTTTCTCCCCCTCTACTCTCTTGTAATGGATTGAGTTTTCCCTTTGAAGTTGTCTTATCGGATTGAGTCTTTAAGGATTTGAGAACACTTGATGTATGTCTTGCGTGGGATACCCGTGGTGACAATGGGGTATTCTATTGATCCACTTGATGTATGTTTTGGTGATCAACTTGCGGGTTCCGCCCATGAACCTATGCACGTCTTGACTCTCCGGTAGAAACTTTGGGGCACTCTTTGAAGTACTTTGTGTTGGTTTGAATAGATGAATCTGAGATTGTGTGATGCATATCGTATAATCATACCCACGGATACTTGAGGTGACATTGGAGTATCTAGGTGACATTAGGGTTTTGGTTGATTTGTGTCTTAAGGTGTTATTCTAGTATGAACTCTATGATAGATTGAACGGAAATAATAGCTTCATGTTATTTTACTACGGACTCTTGAATAGATCGATCAGAAAGGATGACTTTGAGGTGGTTTCGTACCCTACCATAATCTCTTCGTTTGTTCTCCGCTATTAGTGACTTTGGAGTGACTCTTTGTTGCATGTTGAGGGATAGTTATATGATCCAATTATGTTATTATTGTTGAGAGAACTTGCACTAGTGAAAGTATGAACCCTAGGCCATGTTTCAACGCATTGCAATACCGTTTACGCTCACTTTTATCATTAGTTACCTTGCTGTTTTTATATTTTCAGATTACAAAAACCTATATCTACCATCCATATTGCACTTGTATCACCATCTCTTCACCGAACTAGTGCACCTATACAATTTACCATTGTATTGGGTGTGTTGGGGACACAAGAGACTCTTTGTTATTTGGTTGCAGGGTTTCTTGAGAGAGACCATTTTCATCCTACGCCTCCCACGCATTGATAAACCTTAGGTCATCCACTTGAGGGAAATTTGCTACTGTCCTACAAACTCTGCACTTGGAGGCCCAACAACGTCTACAAGAAGAAGGTTGTGTAGTAGACATCACTTGACTACGTTAGCATTGTAGTCAGGCATCCACTGGAGGATCTGGCCCACTGCGGAGTTGATGTGCAACGTGATGACTCTTGCCGGCAAATGGAAGGTGATGGTTTTGTGGAACTATTGCTCGTACAACCAAGCATGGCTCATGACCGTCAGGTTGTCGTTGCGGCCTGGATAAAGCCACATCCGGTCGGTGGCATCCCTGTACTCCCAAGAAAATTTGTCTCTCCTGTGCAATGACGCAATACGATGCCGAAGGAAGTCAGCTCCCACATGCTCAATGGTAAGCCCGACAGCTTTGAGGCGGGTGATCCTGTTCAGAGTCGGGCGGAGTTTTCCATGAGTGGCACCCAAATCGCTCCAGTCCTTGTCGCGCACCACGTGCTTAGTCCACGGCAAGCAGAATGGAGGAGCATCTTTGTCTTGAATCCAGCACTAGTCACCTCTCCACTCTTCCCACTTGCCATGCATCTGACCTCCAAGGTACCCCCAGTCTTCTTTCTTCTCTCACGGAATCCAAGATATGTTCCCTGAAAGGGATTTGTCCTCAATGCGAGGGATGTAGAAGTGGCGGAACAAATCCATGTTGGGAGCGACCCCAACGAAATCTTCGCACAGATGGGCAAAAACCGCCATGCATGTCATCACGTTGGGTGTGAAATCCAACAGGCGAAATCCATAGGCGGACATCATGGAGCTGAAGAAATCGGGGAATGGGGACTAAAGGCCACAATAAAAATAGGCGCAAAAGAAGGGATATGAGTCCTCTGGGATCTTGGGCCCATCAGAGAGAACTACTGGTGCTCCATGACCATCCTTGGTCTCTTTCC
This sequence comes from Triticum aestivum, assembly GCF_018294505.1. NCBI lineage: Eukaryota > Viridiplantae > Streptophyta > Magnoliopsida > Poales > Poaceae > Triticum > Triticum aestivum. The sequence continues at coordinate 534,381,929 of NC_057803.1, forward strand.
CCCACATGTAAGCATACCTGTGCATCAGTGTTTTGGCATCCAAGTCCGATGACGAAAAAGCAACATTCTCCCGCCACCGTTGGGCCAGCTCCTCCGCTTCCTTCTTCGTCTCTGCCCTTGGGTCCGCAGGTTTAGCCGCCTGTTTCCCCTTTACGACACTCTTTTTGCGTCCCATTTTTAGGCCCGAGGGGAAGAAGGAGATCTGGTGAGGTCTAGGGGCAGATGATGGTGGCGGGGTGGTTTCTGTCACAAGGAAGGAGATGAAGTGAGATGGTGAACGGGTGAGGGAGTCCTGGATTAGGGGGTCCTCGGGTGTCCGAACTACGGACTGATGAGCCGTGGAGATACAAGGCAGAAGACCTTCCCCCGTGTCCGGGTAGGACTCTCCTATGCGTGGATAGCAAGATTGGTGTCCGGATATGTAATTTCCTTCCTCTGCAAACCGGCTCTGTACAACCCTAGGCCTCTCTGGTGTATATATAAATTGGAGGGTTTTAGTCCGTAGAGGCTATCATAATTCATACAAGCTAGACATCTAGGGTTTAGCCACTTCGATCTCGAGGTAGATCAACTCTTGTAACCCCTATACTCATCAAGTACAATCAAGCATGACGTAGGTTTACCTCCATTAAGAGGGCCCGAACTTGGGTAAACATCGTGTTCCCCCTGTCCCTTGTTACCTTCGATCCTCAGACACATAGTTTGGGACCCCCTACCCGAGATCGGCCGGTTTTGACACCGACATTGGTGCTTTCATTGAGAGTTCCACTATGTCATCGGTGGAAGGTTCAATGGCTCGTTCGATCATTGACAATGATGTTGTTTCCGGGGAAACTTTCCCCCTAGTCAACTTTTTGTGTTTGGCGGCTTCGCCCTACATGCCAATTCAGTTGGTCACCTTGAATAGTTCGATAGCTACGCCCCTGGTCATCAGATCAGATTCAGAAGCCTGAACTATGTTGCTGATATCCGAGGAGGCTTGATCTTCGAAGGGTTCACGGCCTCGACCGCTATTCCTCATCCTCAAGAAGGAAACCCGTCGGATCCACCATTAGGCACCGCTCAAGGATCAACTATCGTTCCTGCCCTGGCCTTAGATCCAGAGCGGACCATCTTGTCCGAAGACAAGAGTATTAACCCCACCGGACTCTCTCCTACTACGGAGCTCCCTGCCGGAGACCCAGAGGCGACTACGTTATCGGCAAGCCTGGAATCAAACATGACTCTCCCTATCATCGGGGAGCCAAACTCACCTTTGGATGCTAGCTCCGAACTCTCGCGGTCTGCGTTCATTGAGCACGGCCATGTGACGTTTACCACGCGCTGGCTCTGTAGGTCTCCGGTTCCCCGTCCATGCTTCACTCCTAAATGAGGCTCTGGCCTTAATGCGATCTCTCGCCATTATGGAAGTATTACCTCCGAACTACGCCCAGCCCAGACTAGGGGCTGAGAGCTAGGAATTTTGCGTCCCACCCACCACCCACTTAATAGCCACTGTCGAGGACTTAACCGACATGCTAGATTTTGCCTCCAAAGACATCGACGGCATGGACGACGATGCCAAAGACGAACCAGGCCAAAACCCGCCATTCACCAGGCGCTGGACAGCCACTTCCACTTACAACGTGTACATGGTGGATACCCCTAAAAAGAAGGACAGCGACAGCGATAACAACCCGACCGAGGATAAGCCCGCCGAGGCACCATCAAAACTCCGACGTCAGCGGTGCCGCTCAAAACCACGTCGCGAAAAGGAAAGCAATATCGGCACCGGAGATAACAATACTCTGGATGACGCCGAAGACCCCGTCGAGCCTGCGTCCGAGCAGGATGAATGGGAGGAGGGACAAGTTAACCCCGACGAGCTCGTCGGGAATGAGGATTCGGAAGATAGTAACTGTCTACCGATATCCAAGGAGGATGTCACCCTTGGCAACGAAGATTTCATGGTGCCAGAGGAACCCCTCAAGCAAGAGCGCTTCAAGCGACAGCTAATCGCCACTATGAGGAGCCTAAAAAGAAACAACAATAGCTTCAAGCCGAACAAGATACGCTCAACGACAGATGGACCAAGGTCCTGGACACCGAAGAATACGACCTCGAGCGCCCAACAAAGAGTTATCTGAGACGTCGGCTACTACCACAATTTGATGACGAGGCCCTTGAGCCAATACCGTCAAGATATAATCACGACGACGAACCAGACTGACCACCATGTGGACGAGACAAAGCGACTGCTTATGCCGAACACCATACCGCACCACCTCGCCGTCGAGGAAAAGAGGCAGCAGCTCCGGGCTACAGCTACGACTTCGTCAGGGCCTGGACAATGGAGCAGGTTGGACTAGATCAATCTATGGATGAAGGGGACGCGCTCCAATGCGAGATGACGGCCATCAAGCTTGGCGTGATAAGCCCAACCAAACTCGAGACGAAAACCGAACACATATGTCATCTGAACTCCGTCGGGACATTGCCCGCTACAGAGGCCCCGCACACCCCTTGTGCTTTATCAATGAGGTAATGCAGCACCAGTTTCCAGAAGGGTTTAAACCCATAAACATTGAAGCATACGATGGAACGACAGATCCTGCAGTATGGATTGAAGACTTTCTTCTCCATATTAACATGGCTCGCGGTGACGACCTCCACGCCACTAAATACCTCCCCCTAAAGCTAAAGGGACCAGCATGACACTGGTTGAATAGCCTCCCAGAGAACTCCATTAGCAGCTAGGAAGATTTGGAGGATGCCTTCCAAGGTACTTATGTCTGGCCACCGGACGCTGATGACCTTAGTCACATAGTCCAGCAACCCGGAGAGTCAGCCCGCAAACTCTGGACTCGGTTCTTAATTAAAAGGAACCAAATTGTCCACTGTCCGGATGCCAAAGCCCTAGCAGCCTTTAAACACAGTGTCCGCGACGAATGGCTTGCCTGACACCTCGGTCAGGAAAAGCTGAAGTCCATGGCAGCTCTTACCGCACTCATGACCCGCTTCTGCATGGGAGAAGATAGCTAGTTAGCTCGTAGAAGCAATAGTACCAGCGACCCTGGCACCTCCGAAGCCAGGGATGGCAACAGAAGGCCACGACGTAACAAACACAAGCGTTGGAACAACAATGAAGAAACTGAAGATACAACGGTCAACGCCGAATACAATGGCTCTAAGCCCGGTCAGCAGAAGAAGCCATTCAAAGGAAATAAGGATGGGCCATCTAATTTGGATAAAATACTCGACCGGCCTTGCCAGATTAACGGCACCCCTGACAAGCCTGCCAATCATTCCAATAGAAACTGTTGGGTCTTTAAACAAGCCGGTAAGTTAAATACCGAACACAAGGGGAAAGGGTCGCCAAGCGAGGATGATGATGAGCCCCGCCCACCGAACACAAAGGGACAGAAGAAATTTCCACCTGAGGTCAAAACAGTGAATATGATATATGCCACGCATATCCCCAAGAGGGAGTGCAAGCGCGCACTAAGGGACGTCTACGTCGTAGAGCCTGTGGCCCCTAAATTCAACCCATGGTCGGATTGCCCGGTCACCTTCGATCACAGGGACCACCCGACCAGTATCCGTCATGGAGGTTCGTAGCCCTGATCCTCGATCCAATCATTGATGGATACCATCTCACCCGAGTCCTTATGGACGGCGGCAGCAGCCTTAACCAGATCTATCAAGACACTATCCGTAAAATTGGTATTGACCCGTCAAGAATCAAGCCCAGTAACACCACCTTTAAAGGAGTGATACCCGACGTCTTCGGTTCACCGGATAACTTCCGAAGTGAAGGCTTGATCTTCGACATTGTCCCCTTTCACAATGGTTATCACGCACTGCTCGGACGAACCGCCTTCGCCCGTTTTAATGCGGTCCCGCACTACACTTACTTAAAGCTCAAAATACCCGGACCGTGTGGCGTTATCATAGTCAATGGAAATATGGAGCGCTCCCTCCGTACGGAGGATCACACCGCGGCCCTCACAGCCGAAGTGCAGATCAGCCTCATCAAGCCGAACACTTCATCGGCCATCAAGACCTCGGACACTGCTAAGTGAGTCTGGCCTACTCTGCAGAATGACAACTCGGTGAATCCAGAGCTAGACTAGCAGTTTTGCCTCCGTCGATAGCCCCACACAACCACGGCATATGTACCGCGTGTGCATAATTACACACTCAAAATACCCTGGGCAATGATGGAGGCACACTGCGGACAAGGTCTATAGTGCGGCTTGACCCTATTTGGACCTTAACTCTTCTTCTTTGATCTTTTCTCCCTCATACTACAGGTTCATTAAAACCTAACTACCCTATGGTCATGCATGGGCTCTTTCTGGGACCCTTTTCGTATAAACGATCGTCGACCGCTCCTCTCAAATGATTTTCTACCAAGGAGAAATGGCATAGACGTGCGGTAGGACATCAATGGGATCTTCAAGACTACCTTTTCTTTTTAGGCCCCGTATACAGCCTCCCTTTGTTTACAAATTCTTAGCATGGAAAATAGCCTTGATGTTTATGGCATTAGCTATAATAGCATGTTTTGACGTATCAATCAAATTATAATGGAAACCATTTTTCGCCGACCCCTGTTCGGTATTTGTTTATTTCATAACCTGTATTCCCTCCTTGCTTTAGATTGTCATACATACTTTGGTCCGACCTAAATGCCGAGGGCCCTATTCGGCCACGTATATGTTCAAAAGTCTGAATACTTTTAGGGTATACTTCGGCGTCATGAATATTGCATTATATGCATCAGCTCTGAATCATGTGTTTGGTCTATAGTTGGGTTGCCCGGCTCCTGTGATTACCACCTTATGTTCCGCTAGTTCGGCTAAGGTAGTAAAGGGAGAACTAGTGCGATTGTGTTTCTGGTTCGTCCGGTCAAACACCTCAGTAGAGAAAGCCGAAAACTGACTGTCATGGTAGGGCGAGAGCTGGTCGGCGATTCGGTGACTTACTAAAAATCCTTTGTGATTTACTCCATATTATAAGAAGGATTGGCCTTCGCCTAGTCATGCGATACAGCCATCCTAGTTTGGAAGGCTACATATGCACCAGGGGCTAGTCCTTAGCCCCACCATCAAACTCCTATGGCTAAGTGAAAGTAATAAAGCCGCATAGTCTGACTGCCTGGTTCGCTGCGCAGACACCTCCTTTACGGACCAAGACGTTGGGTCAAGTGTGATCGCGACTATATCGAACACCCCCGTAGCATCTACGTGGGGGCTGAAGCCGACGACTGGAAAACTTTCAGAATTGAAATGGCCACATAGGAGGAAAATATTTTCAGATAAAGGAATAAATATATTACAAGCCTTGGTTCATAAAAAAAGTCTGGATAACCCTAATACATTCACTCAAACATGACATCCTTTGAGCATTGGCCCTCTACTATTCGGGCACCAACCAGGACATCGTCAAAGTACCTCTCTGGCTTGCGGTGGTCCTTGCCTTCGGGTGGGCCTTCGTTTGCCACGATGGTGTCCTTCATCTTCGCCCAATGCATCTTGACACGAGCAAAGGCCATCTGCGCACCCTCTATGCATGACGAACGCTTCACAGCTTCAACTCGAGGCAACGCATCACCGAGTCGCCTCACCAAGCCGAAGTAGCTACTTGGAATGGGCTCGGCTGGCCAAAGCCGGACTATGATATCCTGCATGGCCAGGCCGGACATCCTATGCAGCTTCGACAGTTGCATCATCTGGTTGTTCAATAGCACCGGACGCTCCAGCGACAGGAACTGTGACCAGAACAACTTCTTTGTGATGTTCCCCTCCTGGGCTTGGAAGAACTGCACGACGTTGGCAGCACTCCTCGGAAGAATCACAAAGGCATCTGGAGAACTCCACAGTCGAGTGAGCAAGGCATATCTTTGACCCCAAATATACTCTACAAAAGAAAGGGCTTACCAGCCGCTATCTGTTTGGCCTGCCGGATCTCTTCACGAGCACTCTGGGACTCGGTCCGTGCCTCCTTGGCCTCATGGAGGGCTTTGGCGAGTTCGGCCGCTTGGGCCGTAGTCTTCTCCTCCAAAGCCTCGCATTTGCTGATGGCATCTTTCAGCTCTTGCTCCACTTTGGCCACCCTCTCTTCATGCTGGCGGCGGGCGACCTGTTCGGTGTTTAGTTCTGCAGCTGCTTTGCTCATCTTTGCCTCCTCCTTGACTTGTGCAAGGGCATTCTTGAGGGTTTCGACCTCGGCCGCACTAGCTGCACTCATAATTACAGCAATACATGAGTTACAGTCTGAATTTGCATATCACTTCGGATGTATGATCAAACTCTTTTCAATGTACACACATACCTTGCGCCTCATCGAACCGCTTGTTAACGCGGTCGATCTCATCATCAGCCAGCTTCAGTTTCCGATTGAGTTCGGAAACTTCAGCGGCCTGGGCGGTTGCCGCCAACAGGGAAGCCTGTTGTAAAATAGAAAAGTACGTCACCTCTTCTGAATACTATGTGATCCTCTGTTCGGCCTTTTTCAAAACCGAACAGAGTTTCAGGGACTACTATCTATATACAGGTATATTTCCTTCATATGAAAAGCATCTAGAGCATTATGTCGCATACCTCGAAGCCTGTTAGCATGCCGGTGAAGGCTTCGTTCAGCCTGCTCCTGGCGGACTAAACCTTCTCAACCACCACACCCATCAGGGTGCGGTGCTCCTCCACGATGGAAGCACGCCGTAGTGCTTCCACCAGAGCATTCGGCGCCTCCGGATTAGTGGAGGTCGCCATTGGAGCTGATGCTTGATGACCCACAAGAGTAGTGGATCTATCGTGGTCCTTTTGATAAGTAAGAGTGTCGAACCCAACTAGGAGCAAAAGGAAATGATAAGCAGTTTTCAGTAAGATATTCCCTGCAAGCACTGAAATTATCGGTAAGAGATAGTTTTGTGATAAGGTAATTTGTAATGGGTAACAAGTAAATAAAGTAAATAAGGTGTAGCAAGATGGCCCAATCTTTTTGTAGAAAAGGACAAGCCTGGACAAACTTGGACAAACTCTTATATAAAGGAAAACTTTCCCGAGGACACATGGGAATTATCCTCAAGCTAGTTTTCATCACGTTCATATGATTCGCGTTCGGTACTTTGATAATTTGATATGTGGGTGGACCAGTGCTTGGGTACTGCCCTTACTTGGACAAGCATCCCACTTATGATTAACCCCTATTGCAAGCATCCGCAACTACATCAGAAGTATTAAGGTAAACCTAACCATAGCATGAAACATATGGATCCAAATCAGCCCCTTACGAAGCAACGCATAAACTAGGGTTTAAGCTTCTGTCACTCTAGCAACCAATCATCTACTTATTACTTCCCAATGCCTTCCTCTAGGCCCAAACAATGGTGAAGTGTCATGTAGTCTACGTTCACATGACACCACTAGAGGAAAGACAACATACATCTCATCAAAATATCGAACGAATACCAAATTCACATGACTACTTATAGCAAGACTTCTACCATGTCCTCAGGAACAAACGTGACTACTCACAAAGCATATTCATGTTCATAATCAGAGGGGTATTAATATGCATAATGGATCTGAACATATGATCTTCCACCAAGTAAACCAACTAGCATCAACAACAAGGAGTAATCAACACTACTAGCAACCCACAAGTACCAATCTAAGGTTTGGATACAAAGATTGGATACAACAGATGAATGATAACCCACAAGTATAGGGGATCGCAACAGCTTTCGAGGGTAGAGTATTCAACCCAAATTATTGATTCGACACAAGGGGAGCCAAAGAATATTATCAAGTATTAGCAGTTGAGTTGTCAATTCAACCACACCTGGAAACTTAGTATCTGCAGCAAAGTGTTTAGTAGCAAAGTAATATGATAGCGGTGGTAGCGGCAACAAAAGTAAAGACAGCAAAAGTAATGTTTTTGGTATTTTGTAGTGATTCTAACAGTAGCAGTGGGAAACTAAATAAGCATAAACCAGTATATGGAAAACTCGTAGGCACCGGATCAGTGATGGATAATTATGCCGGATGCGGTTCATCATGTAACAGTCATAACATACGGTGACACAGAACTAGCTCCAGTTCGTTAATGTAATGTAGGCATGCATTCCGTAAATAGTCATACGTGCTTATGGAAAATAACTTGCATGACATCTTTTGTCCTACCCTCCCGTGGCAGTGGGGTCCTATTGGAAACTAAGGGATATTAAGGCCTCCTTTTAATAGAGAACCGGAACAAAGCATTAACAGATGGTGAATACATGAACTCCTCAAACTATGGTCATCACCGGGAGTGGTCCCGATTATTGTCACTTCGGGGTTGCCGGATCATAACACATAGTAGGTGACTATAGACTTGCAAGATAGGATCAAGAACTCACATATATTCATGAAAACATAATAGGTTCAGATCTGAAATCATGGCACTCGGGCCCTAGTGACAAGCATTAAGCATAGCAAAGTCATAGCAACATCAATCTCAGAACATAGTGGATACTAGGGATCAAACCCTAACAAAACTAACTTGAATACATGATAAATCTCATCCAACCCATCACCGTCTAGCAAGCCTACGATGGAATTACTCACGCATGACGGCGAGCATCATGAAATTGGTGATGGAGGATGGTTGATGATGACGACGGCGACGAATCCCCTTCTCCGGAGCCCCGAACGGACTCCAGATCAGCTCTCCCTAAAGGTTTTAGGGCTTGGCGGCGGCTCCGTATCGTAAAACGCGATGATTTCTTCTCTCTGATTTTTTCCTCTCCGGAAGTGAATATATAGAGTTGGAATTGGCGTCGGAGGGTTTCCAGGGGGCCCATGAGGTAGGGGGCGCGCCCCCCACCCTCGTGGAAAGGGTGTGGGCCCCCTGGTCTTCATATTTGGCAAGGATTTTTTATTGTTTTTTCTAAGACCTCCCGTGGAGTTTTAGGTCATTCCGAGAATATTTGCTTTCTGCACATAAAACAACACCAAGGTAATTATGCTGAAAACAACGTCAGTCCAGGTTAATTCCATTCAAATCATACAAGTTAGAGTCCAAAACAAGGGCAAAAGTGTTTGGAAAAGTAGATACGACGGAGACGTATCAACTCCCCCAAGCTTAAACCCTTGCTTGTCCTCAAGCAATTCAGTTGACAAACTGAAAGAAAGAAAGAAAAAATTTTACAAACTCGGTTTGCTCTTGTTGTTGTAACTATGTCAAGCCAGCATTCAAGTTTTCAGCATAGATCATAACTAACCACATTTGCAATAATTCTTAGGTCTCACAATTACTCGTATCAATAGCATAATCAACTAGCAAGTCATAATAATAAATCTCGGATGACAACACTTTCTCAAAACAATCATAATATGATATAACAAGATGGTATCTCACTAGCCCTTTCTGAGATCGCAAAACATAAATGCAGAGCACCTTTAAAGATCAAGGACTGACTAGACATTGTAATTCATGGTAAAAGAGATCCAATCATAGTCATACCCAACATAGATTAATAGTGATGAATGCAAATGACAGCAGTGCTCTCCAGCTAGTGCTCTTTAATAAGAGGGTGATGACTCAACATAAAAGTAAATGGATAGGCCCTTCGCAGAGGGAAGCAGGGATTTGTAGAGGTGCCAGAGCTCGGTTTTGAAATAGAGATAAATTGCATTTTGAGCGGTATACTTTCATTGTCAACGTAACAACTAAGAGATGGCGATATCTTCCATGTTAAACACATTATAGGCGGTTCCCAAACAGAATGGTAAAGTTTATACTCCCCCTCCACCAACAAGCATCAATCCATGGCTTGCTCGAAACAACGAGTGCCTCCAACATACATCAGGTCCCAGGGGGAGTTTTGTTTGCAATTAATTTTGATTTAGTTTGCATAAAGCATGGGACTGGGCATCCCGGTGACCAGCCATTTTCTCGTGAGTGAAGAGCGGAGTCCACTCCTCTTGAGAATAACCCGCCTAACACAGAAGATAAGGACAGCCTTTGTTGATACATGAGCTATTCGAGCATACAAAACAGAATGTTTATTTGAAGGTTTAGAGTTTGGCACATACAAATTTACTTGGAATGGCAGGTAGATACCGCATGTAGGAAGGTATAGTGGACTCATCTGGAATAACTTTGGGGTTTAAGGGATTGGATGCACAAGCAGTATTCCCGCTTAGTACAGGTGAAGGCTAGCAAAAGACTGGGAAGCGACCAACTAGAGAGCGACAACAGCCATGTACATGCATTAAAATTAATAAACATTGGATGCAAGCATGAGTAGGATATAATCCACCATGAACATAAATATCGTGAAGGCTATGTTGATTTTGTTTCAACTACATGCGTGAACATGTGCCAAGTCAAGTCACTTAAATCATTCAAAGGAGGATACCACCCCCATCATACCACATCATAGTCATCTCAATAGCATGTTGGCACACAAGGTAAACCATTATAACTCATAGCTAATCAAGCATGGCACAAGCAACTATGATCTCTAATTGTCATTGCAAACATGTTTATTCATAATAAGCTGAATCAAGAACGACGGGCTCATCATATTTACAAAAACAAAAGAGGTCGAGTTCATACCAACTTGTCTCATCTCAGTCAGTCCATCATATATCATCATAATTGCCTTTCACTTGCACGACCGAACGGTGTGAATAATAATAAGAGTGCACGTGCATTGGACTAAGATGGGATCTGCGAGCATTCAAGAAACAGAAGAAGACAAGGCAATATGGGCTCTGGATTAAATCAACATTAAAGCATATAAGAGCCACCACAACAATTTAATTATGGTCTTCTCCTACTGACCCCCAAAGAAAAGAAAAGAAAAGAAAACTATTTACACGGGAAAGCTCCCAACAAGCAAAAGAAGAAGGGGAAATATTTTTTTGGGTCTTCTTTTTAATTACAACTACATCAGGAAAGTAAATTACTACTAATTTTTTTTGGTTTTCTTAAGGTTTAACAAACACACAAGAAGAAAGCAGGAAAAAGAAAATGAACTAGCATGGATATTACAATGAAAGAGTATAAGCACCGACATCTAGCAATGAGTGTGTGTGAACATAAATGTAATGTCGGTGAGAAATACGTACTCCCCCAAGCTTAGGCTTTTGGCCTAAGTTGGTCTATGGCCACGGCTAGCCTGGCGGATATCCATAATAATAGTTGTTGGGGTCGTACTGTGATGAGGAGGAATAGTTGGGATCATATTGTTGTGCAGCGGTTATCGCCTGCTGAGCTGCAGTGTGGAGTCGAGCTGCCTCCGCTCTCCTCTCGTACTCTTCTGCCTCCTCTCTGGTAATAACATATCTTCCTTTTGTCTGTGAATCAAAGAAGGCAGGAGCAGGGAGAGTAATACGGAAAACACGTCGTTTATCAAAAATTAAGCGATATAAGAGAGGTGATTCAGGCCTCTCGACAAACTGGTGTGAAACCATAGAGTTATAATCTAAATATGCAGGAGGCAACTCCATATCACCCTCACGGATGTCTATCTCAAGAAAATGAGCTAAGCGGGTTGCATAAATTCCTCCAAAGAAATCTCCATTATGTCTATTATGATGCAACCTACGAGCTACAATGGCTCCCAGATGATAAGATTGGTCTCCTAACACAGCACTCCTAAGAATGCTAAGGTCAGGGACACACATGTGACATGCTTCATCCTTAGCATTTATGCATCTACCGATGAAGAGAGCAAAATAATGTATAGCAGGAAAGTGAATGCTCCCTATGGTAGCTTGCGTTATATCTCTAGATTCCCCCACAGTTATATCAGCAAGAAAGTTTCTAAATTCAGATTTAGGGGATCCCTAATACTACCCCATGATGGAAGTTTGCACGCAAGAGTGAAATCCTCTAAGTCCATTCTATAAGATTTATCATAAAGATCAAACATGACTGAAGGAGAATTATGCGAAGATGAATACTCAAACCTCCTCACAAACGAACTTGTGAGATCATGATACTGGGGGCATTTGTTGGCCTCAAATTCCTCAAAACCGGCATTGCACAAATATGCTTTGAATTCTTCTTTAATTCCTGCACGGTCCATAAAATTTTCCGACGGCCACTCGCAAGGCCGTACCAGAGCGTCTCTTGGTGGATCCTCGTCAGCATCGCGCATAGCAATCCTGGGTCCTTGCTTCTTAGAGGAACCACCTTGGAACATCTTCCTAAGCATATTGTTTTTCTCTGAAAAATTCTGAAATTTTTAGTAACTTCAAACAAAAGTGAAGCCACTTCAATAAAACTGATAGCAACTACTCCTACAAGTGCTTAGAGCCTATATCAAGCATTAGAACTACTTGGAACCATATAAATTTGACATGCAAGCTCAGGAACATGGTCACCTATGCAGCACAAATTTGCAAAGAATAGAGCACTAGAACAAAAACTAATTATACCAATGGAGGAGTTACATACCAAGGAACAATCTCCCCAAGTAGTTTTGCGAGAGGTGCTTTGAGCAAGGAGATCGAAAATCACAGCAAAAGTGGCTAGAACTCGTGCTTGAGTTGGTTTTTCGGGTTTGTGTGAGACAGGGGAAGAAGATGGGTGCTGGGATAAGTGGAGGAGGGCCACCGTGTACCCACGAGGCAGGGGGCGCGCCTAGGAGGGGGGGGGCGCCCACCACCCTCGTGGCCAGGTGGCAGCTCCTCCCGTGGTAATTTTTGCACAGTAAATCCTCAAATATTCCTAAAAAAATCATATTAAATTGGCATGGCATTCTGAGGACTTTTATTTTCAGGATATTTTTATATTGCACGGATAAGTCAGGAAACAGACAGAAAAAATACTATTTTTACTTTATTTCTACTAAATTACAGAAAATATAAAGAGGGTACAGAAATATGTGCTTCTAGTTTCATCCATCTCATGCTTATCAAAAAGAATCCACTAACAAGGTTGATCAGGTCTTGTTAACAAACTCATTCCGATAATCATGAAACCGGAGAAATTTCGAATAACACTAAGTTACCTCAACGGGGATATGCACATCCCCTATAATAAGTATATCATATTTCTTTTTGACCGTAGGAAGAGGAAATTCAAAACCTCCAATTATAATCGATGGAATTTTTCAAATGGAGTTGATACTATGAACTTGAGGTTGTTTCCTCGGAAAGTGTACCGTATGCTCATTACCATTAACATGAAAAGTGAAATTGCCTTTGTTGCAATCAATAACAGCCCCTGCAGTATTAAGAAAAGGTCTTCCAAGAATAATAGACATACTATCATCCTCGGGAATATCAAGAATAACAAAGTTTGTTAAAATAGTAACATTTGCAACCACAACGGGCACGTCCTCACAAATACCGACATGTATAGCAGTTGATTTATCAGCCATTTGCAAAGATATTTCAGTAGGTGTCAACTTATTCAAGTCAAGTCTACGATATAAAGAGAGAGGCATAACACTAACACCGGCTCCAAGATCACATAAAGCAGTTTTAATATAATTTCTTTTAATGGAGCAAGGTATAGTAGGTACTCCGGGATCTCCAAGTTTCTTTGGTATTCCACCCTTAAAAGTATAATTAGCAAGCATGGTGGAAATTTCAGCTTCCGGTATCTTTCTTTTATTAGTAATGATATCCTTCATATATTTAGCATAAGGATTTGTTTTGAGCACATCAGTCAATCGCATACGTAAAAAGATAGGCCTAATCATTTCAGCAAAGCGCTCAAAATCCTCATCATCCTTCTTCTTGGATGGTTTCGGAGGAAAAGGCAGGGGCTTCTGAACCCAAGGTTCTCTTTCTTTCCCATGTTTCCTAGCAACAAAGTCTCTTTTATCATAACGTTGATTCTTTCATTGTGGGTTATCAAGATCAACAACAGGTTCAATTTCTACATCATTATCATTACTAGGTTGAGCATCATCATGAACATCATCATTAATATTTTCACTAGGTTCATGTTCATTACCAGATTGTGTTTCAGCATCAGACATAGAGATATCATTTGGATTATCAGGTGGTTCAGCAATAGGTTCACTAGAAGTTTGCACAGTTCTATCATTTTTCTTTTTCTTCTTCTTAGAAGAACTAGGAACATCAATATTATTTCTCTAAGAATCTTGCTCGATTCTCTTAGGGTGGCCTTCAGGATACAAAGGTTCCTGAGTCATTCTACCAGTTCTAGTAGCCACTCTAACAGCATAATCATTTTTCTTACTATTCATTTCATGGAGCAATTCTTTTTGAGCTTTAAGTACTTGTTCTACTTGAGTGGTAACCATAGAAGCATGTTTGCTAACAAGTTTAAGTTCACCTCTAATATTATCCATATAATCACCCAAGTATTTAATTATATCGGAATCATATTTCAATTGTCTACCAAAATAAGCATTGAAATTTTCTTGTTTGACAATAAAATTATCAAACTCGTCAAAGCATTGCCTAGCAGACTTATAGTGAGGGATATCACCTTCATCAAATCTATAGAGAGAATTTACCTTTACTACCTGTGTCGGGATATTGGGAGTTCTTCAATGAATAAAGGATTAATGTCATATACTTCGTCAACAGGCGGTATATTAAGACCATGTATTTCTTCAATAGGAGGTAAATTCTTAACATCTTCAGCTTTAATACCTTTTTCTTTCATAGATTTCTTTGCCTCTTGCATATCTTTGGGACTAAGAAATAGAACACCTCTCTTCTTCTGGTTGGTTTAGGAATAGGATCATTAATTGGAGTGGGAGCTGGCTTAGGAGGTGCCCAATTATTTTCATTTGTCAACATATTATTCAATAGAATTTCAGCTTCATCCGGTGTTCTTTCCCTGAAAAGAGAACCAACACAACTATCCAGGTAATCTCTGGAAGCATCGGTTAGTCCATTATAAAAGATATCAAGTATTTCAGGTTTCTTAAGAGGATGATCAGGCAAAGCATTAAATAACTTGAGAAGCCTCCCCCAAGCTTGTGGGAGACTCTCTTCTTTAATTTGTACGAAATTGTATATTTCCCTCAAAGCATCTTGTTTCTTATGAGCAGGGAAATATTTAGCAGAGAAGTAATAAATCATATCCTGGGGACTACGCACACAACCAGGATCAAGAGAATTAAACCATATCTTAGCATCGCCCTTTAATGAGAACGGAAATATCTTGAGTAAATAGAGGTAACGTGATCTCTCATTATTAGTGAACAGGGCAGCTATATCATTTAACTTAGTAAGATGTGCCACAATAGTTTCAGATTCACAGCCATAAAACAGATCAGATTCAACCAAAGTAATTATATCAGGATCAACAGAGAATTCATAATCTTTATCAAGAACACATATAGGTGAAGTAGCAAAAGCAGGATCGGGTTTCATTTTATCTCTAAGTGATGCTTTGTTCCATTTAATGAATAACCTCTTAAGCTCATATCTATCTCTGCAAGCTAAAATAGCTAAAGAAGCATCTCGATCGAATAAATAACCCTCAGGAATAACAGACATATTTTCATCATCACTATCATCATCGTATTCAGTTTCATCAATTTCTCTTTCTCTAGCCCTAGCAATTTGTTCTTCAAGAAATTCACTAAGGGGCACAGTAGTATCAGGCATAGAAGCAGTTTCATCATAAGTATCATGCGTAGTAGAAGTGGCGTCATCAATAACATGCGACATATCGGAACGAATAGTAGAAGCAGATGTAGGTGTCGCAAACTTACTCACAACAGAAGGTGAATCAAGTGCAGAGCTAGATGGCAGTTCCTTACCTCCCCTCGTAGTTGAGGGATAGATCTTGGTTTTTGGATCTCTCAAGTTCTTCATAGTGTCCAGAAGATATAAATCCCAAGTGACTCAAAGAATAGAGCTATAGGGGATCGGCGCCAGAAAAAGGTCTTGATAACCCACAAGTATAGGGGATCGCAATAGCTTTTGAGGGTAGAGTATTCAACCCAAATTTATTGATTTGACACAAGGGGAGCCAAAGAATATTCTCAAGTATTAGCAGCTGAGTTGTCAATTCGACCACACCTGGAAACTTAGTATCTGCGGCAAAGTGTTTAGTAGCAAAGTAATATGATAGCGGTGGTAGCGGCAACAAAAGTAAAGACTGCAAAATTAATGTTTTTGGTATTTTGTAGTGATTGTAACAGTAGCAGCAGGAAAGTAAATAAGCGTAAACCAGTATATGGAAAACTCGTAGGCACCGGATCAGTGATGGATAATTATGCCGGATGCGGTTCATCATGTAACAGTCATAACATAGGGTGACACAGAACTAGCTCCAGTTCGTCAATGTAATGTAGGCATGTATTCCGTAAATAGTCATATGTGCTTATGGAAAAGAACTTGCATGACATCTTTTGTCCTACCCTCCCGTGGCAGCGGGGTCCTATTGGAAACTAAGGGATATTAAGGCCTCCTTTTAATAGAGAACCGGAACAAAGCATTAACACATAGTGAATACATGAACTCCTCAAACTATGGTCATCACCGGGAGTAGTCCCGATTATTGTCACTTCGGGGTTGCCGGATCATAACACATAGTAGGTGACTATCGACTTGCAAGATAGGATCAAGAACTCACATATATTCATGAAAACATAATAGGTTCAGATCTGAAATGATGGCACTCGGGCCCTAGTGACAAGCATTAAGCATAGCAAAGTCATAGCAACATCAATCTCAGAACATAGTGGATACTAGGGATCAACCCCTAACAAAACTAACTCGATTACATGATAAATCTCATCCAACCCATCACCATCCAGCAAGCCTATGATGGAATTACTCACGCACGGCGGTGAGCATCATGAAATTGGTGATGGAGGATGGTTGATGATGACCACGGCGATGAATCCCCCTCTCTGGAGCCCCGAACGGACTCCAGATCAGCCCTCCCGAGAGGTTTTAGGGCTTGGCGGCGGCTCCGTATCGTAAAACGCGATGATTTCTTCTCTCTGATTTTTTCCTCTCCGGAAGCGAATATATAGAGTTGGAATTGGTGTCGGAGGGTTTCCAGGGGGCCCATGAGGTAGGGGGGGCGCCCCCCACCCTCGTGGAAAGGGTGTGGGCCCCCTGGTCTTCATATTTGGCGAGGATTTTTTATTGTTTTTTCTAAGACCTCCCGTGGAGTTTCAGGTCATTCGGAGAATATTTGCTTTATGCACATAAAACAACACCAAGGTAATTCTGCTGAAAACAGCGTCAGTCCAGGTTAGTTCCATTCAAATCATACAAGTTAGAGTCCAAAACAAGGGCAAAAGTGTTTGGAAAAGTAGATACGACGGAGACGTATCAATGAACTAGGGTTTGAGATGAGATGGTGCTGGTGAAGATTTTGATGGAGATTGGGCCCCTCCCAATGAGAGGATCGTTGGTGATGACGATGGTGATGATCTCAACCTCCCAGAGGGAAGTTTCCCCCGTAGATCAGCTCCACCGGCGCCCTAGATTGGTTCCGCCAAGGTTCCGCCTCATGGCGGCGGAGTTTCGTCCCGTGAGCTTGCTTATGATTTTTTCCTCGACGAAAGACTCCATATAGCCAAAGCTGGGCATCGGAGGGCCACCAGGGGGCCCACAAGGTAGGGGGCGCGCCCAGGGGGTAGGGCGCGCCCCCACCCTCGTGGACGATGGGTGGCCCCCCTATGGTACTTCTTTCGCCCAATATTTTTTATATATTCTGAAAATAATTCCCGTTGAATTTCAGGACTTTTGGAGATGTGCAGAATAGGTCTCTAATATTTTCTCCTTTTCCAGCCCAGAATTCCGGCTGCCGGCATTCCCCCTCTTCATGTAAACCTTGTAAAATAAGAGAGAAAAGGCATAAGTATTGTGACATAATGTGTAATAACAGCCCATAATGCAATAAATATCGATATAAAAGCATGATGCAAAATGGACGTATCAACTCCCCCAAGATTAGACCTCGCTTGTCCTCAAGCGAAAGCCGAAATCAAAAAATATGTCCACATGTTTAGAGTTAGAGGTGTCGATAAAATAAAATACGGACATGAGGGCATCATGATCATTCTTAGAACAGCAACATATATATATATATATATATATATATATATATATATATATATATATTCATATGATCTCCTATGCTAAAGTAACAATTCATTCACATACTCAAGTATGAATCAGAAACTTCATTGAAAACCAACAAACTATAATCTCAGTCATTGAAGCAATTGCAATTTATCATAACATAGGAAAGCGTCAATATAAGAGCTTCTCAGCAAGTCCACATACTCAACCATCAATTAGTCTTTCACAATTGCTAACACTCACGCGATATTTATGGTTATGAAGTTTTAATCGGATACAGAGAAAGATAGGGGCTTATAGTTTTGCCTCCCAACTTTGTACCTCAAGGGTAATGTCAACAATAATAGTTCATGAAAACCCACATAGAATTAGCCATATATATCAGGATCTTTCCAACACATTGTGCTTGCCAAAGGATAAAATGTAAAAAGAAAAGGTGAAGAACACCGTGACTCTTGCATGAAGTATAAGACAAGAATAAAAGATAAGCCCTTCGCAGAGGGAAGCAGAGGTTGTCATGTGCTTCTATGGCTGGATACACAAAATCTTAATGCGAAAGAACGTCACTTTATATTGCCACTTGTGATATGGACCTTTATTATGCAGTCTGTCGCTTTTATTTCTTCCACATCACAAGATCGTATAAAGCTTATTTTCTCCATACTAATAAATCATACATATTTAAAGAGCAATTTTTATTGCTTGCAATGATGACAACTTACTTGAGGGATCTTACTCAATCCATAGGTAGATATGGTGGACTCTCATGGCAAAACTAGGTTTAAGGATATTTGGAAGCACAAGTAGTGTCTCTACTTGGTGCAAAGAATTTGGCTAGCATGAGAGGGAAAGACAAGCTCAACATGTTTGATGATCTATGACAATATAATTTATCTCAGATGTAAGAAAACATAACCCATTACGTTGTCTTCCTTGTCCAACGTCAACTCTTTAGCATATCATACTTTAATGAGTGCTCACAATCATAAAAGATGTCCAAGATAGTATATTTATATGTGAAAACCTCTCTTTCTTTATTACTTCCTATTAATTGCAACGATGACCAAAACTATGTTTGTCAACTCTCAACAACTTTTATTCATCATACTCTTTATATGTGAAGTCATTACTCTCCATAAGATCCATATGATCTCTTTATTTCTTTTTATTTCTTCTCCTTTATTCTATTCCCTCAAGATCATAGTAAGATAACCAAGCCCTTGACTCAACACTAATTTTTATTATATATAGCTCACGAACTCGATTACATAGAAGGATCATAAAGCAAAACTAAAAAATAGATCATACCAAAACTCTATTCTACTAGATCAAGATATTATCAAAAGGAACGAACTAAGAAAAACAGTAAAGATAAAAGTGTGATGGTGACACGATACCGGGGCACTCCCCCAAGCTTGGCAGTTGCCAAGGGGAGTGCCCATACCCATGTGTTTATGTCTCCTTCCTCGTAGGTGGTGATGATGGAGTTATTGATGATGTAGGCTTGTCGTCCATCTTCCTTAATTTGCGCTTGAGGATAGAATTTTGCTCCCTTAGGTCCTCGATCTCCCGCTCAAGGCTTAATACCTTTTTGCATAGTTCTTGTTTGTTCTCCTGCAAGAGACGAAAAGGGATAAACTCGACCTTAGGTTTCTTTGCTCTATTGGGGAGGCTTGACTTTTTGAACTCCACATGCATGTCCCTAGGTTGAGGTAATGGGACTTCATCTTCATCTGAGCTTGTCTCCTCCTTTCCCCTAGGCTCATAGTCTTCTTCTTCCTCCGTGGTCTGACCACAATGCTCCAAGTCCCTGTAGACCTTATGATCTGCAAGTTAATCAGCCACATAGCCTTCTCCCTCCGAATCTTGGGATGAAATATTGCTCTAATCTGCCGTAGAAACAGCTCGAAACAAAGACAGAGGATATTTGCATGATACGGCGGTCAAAACCTTCGGGAGATTATATAATGAATTTTTACCGACCAAAAGAAGTATCATGCAAGAAAACGGAGTTCGGAGAGTACACGAGGTGCCCACGAGGCAGGGGGCGCGCCCTCCACCCTCATGGAAGCCTCGTGTCCTTCCCGGACTACTTCTTATTTTCCTATTTTCTTATATATTCCAAAACAGAGAAAATTTTCCATTAGAACTGTTTTGGAGTCGGTTTTTACTTACCGTACCACGTACCTATTCCTTTTCGGAGTCTGAAACATTCTGGAAAGTGTCCCTTATGTATTCCTCCGGGGTTACGGTTTCAATAACATTAGTTTCAACATTTATAGGATTACCTGAGATATAATGTTTGATTCTTTGGCCGTTCACCACCCTCGGATTTGTGCCTTCGAAGTTGTTGATTTTTATGGCACCGGAACAATTAACCTCCTCGATGATGTAAGGACCTTCCCATTTAGAGAGGAGTTTGCCTGCAAAAAATCTTAAACGAGAGTTGTATAGCAATACATAATCACCTACATTAAATTCACGCTTTTGTATCCTTTTATCATGCCATCTTTTAACTTTTTCTTTAAATAGTTTGGCATTCTCATAAGCATGGGCTCACCATTCATCAAGTGAGCTAATGTCAAAAAGCCTCTTCTCACTGGCAAGTTTCAAATAATAATTGAGCTCTTTAATGGCCCAATATGCCTTATGTTCTAGTTCAAGAGGTAAGTGACATGCCTTTCCATAAACCATTTTATATGGAGACATACCCATAGGACTTTTATATGCAGTTCTATAAGCCCATAATGCATCATCAAGTTTCTTGGACCAATTCTTTCTAGATCTATTGATAGTATTTTGCAAAATTATTTTAAGCTCTCTATTGCTAAGTTCTACTTGACCACTAGACTGTGGATGGTATGGAGATGCAATTCTATGATTAACATCATACTTAGCAAGCATTTTACGAAAGGCACCATGAATAAAATGTGAACCACCATCAGTCATTAAGTATCTAGGGACTCCAAACCTCGGAAAATAACTTCTTTAAGCATCTTAATAAAGGTGTTATGATCAGCACTACTACTTGGAATAGCTTCTACCCACTTAGTAACGTAATCAACAGCAACTAAGATATGTGTATACCCATTAGAAGAAGGAAAAGGTCCCATATAATCAAATCCCTAGACATCAAGTGGTTCAATAACAAGTGAATAATTCATAGGCATTTCTTGACGTCTACTAATATTACCAATTCTTTGACATTCATCACAAGACAAAACAAACTTACGGGCATCCTTGAAGAGAGTAGGCCAATAAAAACCGGATTGCAATACCTTATGTGCAGTTCTGTCTCCAGCATGGTGCCCTCCATAAGCCTCAGAGTGGCAATTGCACAGGATCTGTTCATGTTCATTCTCAGGTACACAACGTCTAATAACACCATCTACTCCTTCTTTATAAAGATGTGGGTCATCCCAGAAGTAATGTCTTTAATCATCGAAGAACTTTTTCTTTTGCTGGTATGTGAAACTAGGTGGTATAAATTTAGCAACAATGTAATTGGCATAATCAGCATACAATGGAGCAGTACGAGAAGCATTTATGACAGCTAATTGTTCATCAGGAAAGCTATCATCAATAGGTAGTGGGTCATTAAGAACATTTTCTAACCTAGATAAGTTGTCCGCAACGGGGTTCTCAGCTCCCTTTCTATCAATAATATGCAAATCAAATTCTTCAAACAAGAGAACCCATCTAATAAGTCTAGGTTTAGCATCTTTATTTTCCATAAGATATTTAATAGCAACATGATTAGTGTGAACAGTTACTTTAGAATCAACAATATAAGGTCGGAACTTATCACAAGCAAATACAACTGTTAAAAATTATTTTTCAGTAGTAGCACAATTTCTTTGGGCACTGTCTAGAGTTTTACTAGCATATTGAATAACATTTAAT
Source organism: Triticum aestivum (assembly GCF_018294505.1). NCBI lineage: Eukaryota > Viridiplantae > Streptophyta > Magnoliopsida > Poales > Poaceae > Triticum > Triticum aestivum. Next base: position 534,403,846 of record NC_057803.1, read on the forward strand.
TTATTATAAACTCTTTGTCCTAGAACAACCCTACAACATAATCACTAGCATCACACATAATTTCAAATTGTAGATTCCAATCAGGAGGCTGAACAATAGGTGCAGAAATCAAAGCTTTCTTAAGTATTTCAAATGCTTCTACACAATCATCATCGAAGACAAAATGAACATCTTTTTGTAAGAGATTAGTCAGAGGCCAAGAAATTTTAGAGAAGTCCTTAACAAATCTCCTATAATAATCGGCATGACCAAGGAAACTTCTTATACCTTTAATGTCCTTAGGACACGACATCTTTTCAATCACGGCATCTTTTCAATAGCATCAACTTTAGCTTTATCAACTTCAATACCTCTTTCAGAAATTTTATGCCCCAAGACAATACCTTCATTAACCATAAAGTGGCACTTCTCCCAATTCAAGACAAGATTAGTTTCTTCACATCTCTGCAAAACTCGATCAAGGTTGCTTAAGAAATCATCAAAAGAAGTTTCGTAAATGGAGAAATCATCCATGAATACCTCAACAATCTTTTCACAAAAATCACAGAATATAGAAGTCATACATCTTTGAAAGGTAGCAGGTGCATTGCATAAACCAAAAGTCATACGTCTATAAGCAAAGGTACCGAAGGGCAAGTAAAAGTTATCTTTTTTTTGATCCTCCTTTGACACGGGTATTTGAGAGAAACCAGAATAACCATCTAGAAAGAAAAAATGTGTATGTTTGGATAATCTTTCTAGCATTTGATCAATAAAAGGTAAAGGGTAATGATCCTTTTTAGTATCTTTATTTAATTTGTGGAAATCAATTACCATTCTATAACCTGTAACAAATCTTTATGGGATCAATTCATCTTTATCATTAGGAACAACAGTAATACCTCCCTTCTTAGGGACACAATGGACATGACTTACCCATTGACTAACAGCAACGTGATAAATTATACCTGCCTCCAGAAGCTTTAGTATTTCTTTTCTTGACACTTCTTTCATCTTAGGATTTAACCGTCGTTGGTGATCAACAACTGGTTTAGCATCTTTCTCCAGCTTTATTTTGTGATGGCATAGAGTGGGAATAATGCCCTTAAGAGCATCAAGAGTATATCCAATAGCAACACGTTGCTTTTTCAAAGTTTTCAATAATTTCTTTTCTTCATACTCTGAAAGGTTAGCACTAATAATAACAGGATATATCTCTTTTTCATCAAGACAAGCATATTTAAGGGTATCAGGTAAAGGTTTAAGATCAAAAACGGGATCACCCTTAGGTGGAGGAGGATCCCCTAAGATTTCAACAAGCAAGTTGTGCTTCAAAATAGGTCCCTGTTTAAAGAATATTTCATCTATTTCCCTTCTTTCATTCATAAACATATCATTTTCATGGTCTAGAAAATATTATTCTAAAGGATCACTAGGAGGCACGGCAATAGAAGCAAGACCAATAATTTCATCTTTACTAGGCAATTCTTTATCATGGGGTTGTCTACGAAATTTAGCAAAATTAATTTCATGAGACATATCCCCTAAACCAACAGAAACAATATCCATATTGCAGCCTATCTTAGCATTAACAGTATTAAAGAAGGGTCTACCAAATATAATGGGACAAAAGTCATCTTGTGGGGAACCAACAACAAGAAAATCAGCAGGATATTTAACTTTCCCACACAAGACTTCAACATCTCTAACAATCCCAACTGGTGAAATAGTATCTCTATTGGCAAGCTTAATTGTAACATCTATCTCTTCTATCTCAGCAGGTGCAATATCATGCATAATTTCTTTGTATAAAGAATGAGGTATTGCACTTGCACTAGCACCCATATCACATAAACCATGATAGCAATGATCTCCTATTTTAACAGAAATAACAGGCATGCCTACAATAGGTCTATGTTTATTTTTAGTATCAGGTCTAGCAATTCTAGCAGATTCATTGTAGAAGTAAATAACATGCCCATCAATATTATCGGCCAAGAGATCTTTAACCATAGCAACACTAGGTTCAACTTTAATTTTCTCAGGGGGTTTAGGTGTCTTAATATTAAAGCTTTAGCATGATCCTTTATTCTAACAGGGAAAGGTAGGAACAACAGGATCATTATAAGTGATAGTATTTTCTTCTACTTTAATAGGTGCAACTACTTTTACTTCAATGGGAGGATTATATTTAAACCACTTCTCCTTAGGGAGATCAACATGAGTAGCAAAGGATTCATAGAAAGAAGCTACTATCTCAGAGTCAAGTCCATATTTAGTGCTAAATTCACGGAAAACATTGGTATCCATAAAAGATTTAACACAATCAAACTTAGGTGTTATACCTGACTCCTTACCTTCGTCGAGGTCCCAATCTTCAGGGTTGCATTTAGTTCTTTCAAATAAATCCCATTTGAATTCAATAGTCTTCATCATAAAAGATCCAATACAAGAAGTATCAAGCATGGAGTGATTACTGAGAGAAAGCCGAGCATAAATTTTTTGAATAATCATTTCTTTTGAGAGCTCATTATTGGGAAATGAATATAACATTGACTTAAGCCTCTCCCAAGCTTGAGCGATGCTCTCTACTTCGCGAGGCAAAAAATTATATATATAATTACGATCACGATGAACAAGATGCATATGGTAAAACTTCTGATGAAATTCCAATTTCAATCGGTTGTAGTTCCATGATCCCATATCATCACATGGGCTAAACCATGTAAATGCCTCTCCCTTCAAAGATAAAGGGAATACCTTCTTCTTGATAACATCCTCGGGCATACCTACAAGCTTAAATAATCCACAAACTTCATCCACATAGATTAGGTGCAAATCGGGTTGTAATGTTTCATCACGGGTGAAAGGATTAGCTAGAAGTTTCTCTATCACACCCGAAGGAATTTCAAAGTAAACATTTTCAGTAGGTTCAGTAGGTTGAGGAGAAACTCTTTGCTCTACTGGTCGGGGTGAAGATACCCCGAACAAGCCCCTCAAAGGATTATGTTCCATAGTAACAAGTGACAGTAAATTTCAGCACACTATATAAATTTTTCCTTACCAAATTCCACCTACCAAAGGCGCTTCATTCCTCGGAAATGGCACCAGAAAAGATTCTTGATGACCCACAAGTGTAGGGGATCTATCTAGTCCTTTCGATAAGTAAGAGTGTCAAACCCAACAAGGAGTAGAAGGAAATGATAAGCAATTTTCAGTAAGGTATTGCCTGCAAGCATTGAAATTATCGGTAACAGATAGTTTTGTGATAAGGTAATTTGTAATGAGTAACAAGTAAATAAAGTAAATAAGGTGCAGCAAGATGGCCCAATCCTTTTTGTAGAAAAGGACAAGCCTGGACAAACTCTTATATAAAGGAAAGCGTTCCCGAGGACACGTGGGAATTATCGTCAAGCTAGTTTTCATCACGTTCATATGATTCGTGTTCGGTACTTTGATAATTTGATATGTGGGTGGACCGGTGCTTGGGTACTGCCCTTACTTGGACAAGCATCCCACTTATGATTAACCCCTATTGCAAGCATCCGCAACTACAACAGAAGTATTAAGGTAAACCTAACCATAGCATGAAACATATGGATCCAAATCAGCCCCTTACGAAATAACACATAAACTAGGGTTTAAGCTTCTGTCACTCTAGCAACACATCATCTACTTATTACTTCCCAATGCCTTCCTCTAGGCCCAAAAAATGGTGAAGTGCCATGTAGTCGACGTTCACATGACACCACTAGAGGAAAGACAACATACATCTCATCAAAATATCGAACGAATACCAAATTCACATGACTACTTATATCAAGACTTCTCCCATGTTCTCAGGAACAAACGTGACTACTCACAAAGCATATTCTTGTTCACAATCAAAGGGGTATTGATATGCATAATGGATCTGAACATGTGATCTTTGAGACGTCTCCATCGTATCTACTTTTCCAAACACTTTTGCCCTTGTTTTGGACTCTAACTTGCATGATTTGAATGGAACTAACCTGGACTGACGCTGTTTTCAGCAGAATTGCCATGGTGTTATTTACGTGCAGAAACAAAAGTTCTCGAAATGACCTGAAACTTCACGGAGCGTCTATTTGGAAATAATTAAAAAAATCCTTGCAAAAGATGAAGACCAGGGGGCCACCACCTGTCCACGAGGGTGGGGGGCGCGCCTGCCCCCCTAGGGCACGCCCACTACCTCGTGGCCCCCCTGGAGCTCCTCTGACCTCAACTCCAACTCTATTTATTTGCTTTCGGGGAGAAAAAAATCAGAGAGAAGGATTCATCATGTTTTACGATACGGAGCCGCCGCCAAGCCCTAAAACCTCTCGGGAGGGCTGGTCTGGAGTCCATTCGGGGCTCCGGAGAGGGGAATTCGTCGCCATTGTCATCATTAACCATCCTCCATCACCAATTTCATGATGATCACCGTCGTGCATGAGTAATTCCATCGTAGGCTTGCTGGACGGTGATGGGTTGGATGAGATCTATCATGTAATCGAGTTAGTTTTGTTAGGGTTTGATCCCTAGTATCCACTATTTTCTGAGATTGATGTTGCTATGACTTTGCTATGATTAATGCTTGTCACTAGGGCCCGAGTGCCATGATTTCAGATCTGAACCTATTATGTTTTCATCAATATATGAGAGTTCTTGATCCTATCTTGCAAGTCTACAGTCACCTATTATGTGTCATGATCCGTTAACCCCGAAGTGACAATAATCGGGATACTTACCGGTGATGAGCGTAGTTTGAGGAGTTCATGTATTCACTATGTGTTAATGCTTTGGTCTGATACTCTATTAAAAGGAGGCCTTAATATCCCTTAGTTTCCATTAGGACCCCGCTGCCACGGGAGGGTAGGACAAAAGATGTCATGCAAGTTCTTTTTCCATAAGCACGTATGACTATATTCGGAATACATGCCTACATTACATTGATGAATTGGAGCTAGTTCTGTGTCACCCTATGTTATGATTGTTACATGATGAACCGCATCTGGCATAATTCTCCATCACCGATCCATTGCCTACGAGCTTTCCATATATTGTTCTCCGCTTATTTACTTTTCCGTTGCTATTGCTATCATCACTACAAAATACCAAAAACATTACTTTTGCTACCGTTACCTTTTGCTACAGTTACCACTACTATCATATTACTTTGCTACTAAATACTTTGCTACAGATATTAAGTTTCCAGGTGTGGTTGAATTGACAACTCAGCTGCTAATACTTGAGAATATTCTTTGGCTCCCCTTGTGTCGAATCAATAAATTTGGGTTGAATACTCTACCCTCGAAAACTGTTGCAATCCCCTATACTTGTGGGTTATCAAGACTATTTTCTTGCACCGTTGCCGGGGAGCATAGCTCTATTCTTTGAGTCACTTGGGATTTATATCTGCTTATCATTATGAAGAACTTGAGAGATCCAAAACCAAGATTTATCCCTCAACTACGAGGGGAGGTAAGGAACTGCCATCTAGCTCTGCACTTGATTCACCTTCTGTTTTGAGTAAGCTTGCGACACCTAAACCTGCTTCTGCTATTCGTTTCGATATGTCGCATGTTATTGATGATGCCACTTCTGCTATGCATGATACTTATGATGAAACTACTTCTACACTTGATACTACTGTGCCACTTGGTGAATTTCTTGATGAACAACTTGCTAGGGTTAGAGAGAATGAAATTATTGGATCTCATAATATTGATGAAAGTGATGATGAAGACTTGCCCGTTATTCCTAAGGGTTATGTTTTTGATAAAGAAGCCTCTTTGGCTATTTTAGCTTGCAAAGATAGTTATGAACTTAAGAGGTTATTAGCTAAATGGAATAAGCAATCTCTAAATGCTAGGATGAAACCTGACCCTGCTTTTGCTACTTCACCTATCTTTGTTACTGATAAGGATTATGAATTCTCTGTTGATCCTGATATAATTACTTTGGTTGAATCTGATCCTTTTCATGGCTATGAATCTGAAACTGTTGTGGCACATCTTACTAAATTAAATGATATAGCCACCCTGTTCACTAAAGATGAGAGAACTCGTTACTTTTATATCCTTAAAATATTTCCGTTCTCATTAAAGGGTGATGCTAAGATATGGTTTAATTCTCTTGATCATGGTTGTGTGCGTAGTCCCCAGGATATGATTTATTACTTCTCTGCTAAATATTTCCCTGCTCATAAGAAACAAGCTGCTTTAAGGGATATATATAATTTTGTGTAAATTGAAGAAGAGAGTCTCCCACAAGCTTGGGGGAGGCTTCTCAAGTTACGTAATGCTTTGCCTGAGCTTCCTCTTAAGAAAAATGAAATACTTGATATCTTTTATAATGGACTAATCGATGCTTCCAGAGATTACCTGGATAGTTGTGCTGGTTCTGTTTTCAGGGAAAGAACACCGGATGAAGCTGAAATTCTATTGAATAATATGTTGAAAAATGAAAATAATTGGACACTTCCTGAGCCAACTCCTGAGCCTATTCCTAAACCAACTCCGAAGAAGAGGGGTATTCTATTTCGCAGTTCTGAAGATATGCAAGAGGCAAAGAAATCTATGAAAGAAAAAGGTATTAAAGCTGAAGATGTTAAGAATTTACCTCCTATTAAAGAAATACACGGTCTTAATTTACCGCCTGTTGAAGAAACATATGACCTTAATCCATCTCCTATTGAAGAAACTCATGGTCCTGATAACCCGACACAGGTAGTAAAGGTAAATTCTCTCTATAGATATGATAAAGCTGAAATCCCATTTACTAAGTTTGCTAGCCCATGCTTAGATGAGTTTGATAAATTTATGGTTAAGCAAGAATATTTTAATGCTTATTTTGGTAGACAACTGAAATACAATTCAAATATGCTTGAACACCTGGGTGGTTATATGGATAATGTCAAAGGTGAACTTAAACTTATTAGTAAACATGCTTATATGGTTACCACTCAAGTAGAACAAGTACTTAAAGCTCAAAATGATTTGCTCAATGAATTGAATAGTAAGAATAATGATAATGCTGTTAGTAGTTCCAGAAGTGATAAAGCCCAAGAAGGCAGATGAGAGCCTAAGGCCCGTAGCCGGTTCAAGACTGGTAGTTGTAAACCGGAATTTGTATATAAACTTGTATTGTAAGTTAGGAATAAGGAGAGACCAACCCGGATACGAATATCGACCGGTGTTGGGACTCTGTGAACCGACGGGAGTCACCCGTGTATATAAGGGGACGACCCGGCGGCGGTTCAAGGACAACAGACAATAACTCGAGACATAGGCGAAGCTTGTTTGCTCCCTAGTCATCGAAACCCCATCAATTCCATCACAACTAGACGTAGGATTTTACCTTCATTGAAGGGGCCGAACTAGTATAAACTCCCTTGCGTCCCTGTGTCCGCTGTAACCCCTTCAAGCTAACCCGTCGCGATGGCTCCACGACTAAGTCCTTTCTCTAGGACATCTGCAGTGACAAAACCACGATAGTTGGCGCCCACCATGGGGCTATCGCACGATGGTTTCAGGTTCTTGGAGGGCCGCTTTGAAGGACTCGAGGGCTACGCTGTAGGCTGGATGACTAAGAGTCGTCGCGGCAAGCTCTACATCGATGACGCAGGCTGGGGCCCCGAGGCCGGCTCAATTGAGTACGGGTACCGGGTCCCCTTTGGTAGCATTCACGTTTTCATTGGCAAGATCGGTGAACCGGGCCCTGAGCCGGACATCTGCACCGACCTCGTCGAGATGGCTCAGCGTGCGCGATCCGCCCGGGTTAAACCGGCCATGAAGCGTGCCTTCGTGGGAGTCATCCATGGAGGAAGTTATGAGGATGAATCGGAATCTCGCAGCGATGCCGTCGTTTGTCCCGATGACGAGTCATCGACCGGAGAAACCGAATCTCTTTATCAGCTACAAGACGGCCGGATTGGGGGCTGTTCCGATGGCAACAGTATTCCGGACCCCTCTGATCTGCCCAACCGGGTTGGAATATTCATGACTGGCACACAAGCAGCGCTTCATTCTTCGACCGTTGCGGCAACGACCTCCGGTCCAGCAGCGGCAATGGCTGCCGGGGCAGGAAGCCCTGTGCGCCCGCCGGCTCAGGTTCTATCAGAACTATTTGATGCGTTGGCTGTGCTTATGGCGGAGGTCAATCCGCCGGATCAGGACATTCACAACGCGGAGATTGCAAAGGTAAAGGAACAGATCACCCAGGCCAAGGCGGATCTGGCGGCTGAGGACACCAGGATGGCCGCAGAGCGGGCCGCTTTAGACGCACAGGCCTATAGGCTTATGTTGGACCAGAGCGCGTCGCATGAAGTCATGAGGAGGAAGCACCGATCCCGCTTACCTCCGGTTTTCAAGGCCAAAGACCTTTTCAACACTCTAGGACCAAGAGCCGGCAATCCGCTGGAGGGAAACTGGGCAGAAGCCCCTGGGGCCGGTGCACCGCTTTAGCCTCGTCAGATGGACCCGCCTCGTCAAAACACCGTTATACCTCAGGCTGCTTTAACACCTCCGGGTCACTACTCCAACCCAATGGACAATCTTGTTGCCGCTGCTGCACGGCTGGAGGCCATTCCAATTGAAGGTGACTCGCCGCAGGCAGTAGAGACACGACGGGTCAAGGAACTTCTGAGGACAGCTTTGGCCCAACAGGAAGCGTACTCGTACAGCCGCGACCAGATCCACTCGACCCCCTGTCCAAGCCGGAGCTATAGCAGACATATGGATGAACCAGCAGTGTCGAGTAATGAACAACGTGGGGCACCCCGTGACAACAACCCGGCGGGTGGTGCTGATAACGCTCAGGGAGCGGTGGACCGGGCCCGCGCATGCAGGGAGGCCGAGTAAGCCACACAGCATCAGGCTCGGCAGCTCACGCCGGTTCGTCCAACCACCTCGACTGAACCTGGTGTTACTTCTAGTTCTTTGGGGGTACCTTGCCTTATCCCCGCTTTACGCAACGTACGCCTGCCCAAGGATTTCAAAGGCCCGCGCAAGGTACCAAATTACACGGCGGATCAACCTCCAAAGACATGGGTGGAGAGCTATGAGATGGCCATTGTCGGTGTCAAAACCGGCGGATCTCGGGTAGTGGGTCCCGAACTGTGCGTCTAGGCCGAATGGTAACAGGAGGCAGGGAACACGATGTTTTACCCAAGTTCGGGCCCTCTTGATGGAGGTAAAACCCTACATCCTGCTTGATTAATATTGATGATATGGGTAGTACAAGAGTAGATATACCACGAGATCAAGGAGGCTAAACCCTAGAAGCTAGCCTATGGTATGATTGTTGTATATGGAGTTGATTGCCTACGGACTACAACCCTCCGGTTTATATAGACACCAGATAGGGTTAGGGTTACACAGAGTCGGTTACAATGGTAGGAGATCTTGAATATCCGCATCGCCAAGCTTGCCTTCCACGCCAAGGAAAGTCCCATCCGGACACGGGACGAAGTCTTCAATCTTGTATCTTCATAGTCCAGGAGTCCGTCTGAAGGTATAGTCCGGCTACCCGAACACCCCCTAATCCAGGACTCCCTCAATACCCCCCGAACCAGGCTTCAATGACGATGAGTCTGGCGCGCAGATTGTTCGGCATTGCAAGGCGGGTTCTTCTCCAAATCATGTGTACCTATAGGAATAATGTCCGATTTTTGTAACGTAGCGCTCCTCGACTCCCACGCCCAATAATGGCTGTCTTCCACGTGTCAAACGAATGCGAAAAGCCGGGGCGTTTTTACATCCACGCCCCTAGCCGTATAAACGAGCCGCCTATTTAACGGGATGGGGATTTAGGTCCAAACCACATCTTCTCCTCTCCCTGAGTTATCATCAGAGCGCTTCCAGCAAAGGTCCATTCCAACATGACCAGCCGTCACAGCTCCTCCCCTCGCCCCTCCGGTCCCAAACCCGGGGACTGGGAGAGTTGCACCATCCCGCATAGCGAGTTAGTGTCGCTTCAGGCCAAGGGATTTCTCCCTCAAGCATACATGGTCCTGGTCCGAGCCGGTCTCGCCACCTATAATGGCGGAAAACAAGCGGAGAGCACCCCCAATCCTTCTAAAGGAGAGCGGGTGTGCCTCGTCCCCTATCTAATAAGGGGACTGGGGTTTCCAATTCATCCATTTCTCCGCGGGCTTCTGGAGTTCTACGGCCTCCAGCTGCACAATCTCACGCCCGCCTCCGTATTACATATTGCGGGTTTCGTCGCCCTTTGTGAGCTATTTTTAGGCGTTGAGGCTCATTTCGTGCTGTGGAAGAGGTTATTCTGCCTGGTGCCCCTTTCTTGAGAGGGGTCTGTATACCAAGTGGGCGGAGCCGAAGTATGGCGCATCGCCGGGACCGGATACCTATCCGGAACCCCAAAGAAGGCGTCCGAGGACTGGCCTTCAGAATGGTTTTACATAGATGACGTCCCACTACCGGACCCTATCCAGGTCGGTCTCCCTGAGTTCAAGAGTGCCCCATTGAAGAAATGCTTGAGCTGGCGTCCACGGAGCTCTCAGAAAGAAAGCGACAGAGACGTCCTTTCCCTGATGGGCCGGATAAGACTGTTGGCTCATTCCGGACTAACCATGATTGGAGTCATGTCCGCATGCATTATGCGAGGGGTGCAGCCGCTTCAATATAGAGGCCACCCCATGTGGGATTTCAACGGGGAGGATGACGCCACCCGTTACGGTCGTAAGGGGCCGGCCTCAGTTGCCGCCCTAGTAAGGATCTTATCCTCTTTGTACAAGGGAGAAAAGGAGGAATTCCTCCGCGTCAATCCGTAGGCCGGATTTACTATGTACGATCCTCCAAGTTGGGTAAGTGAATAATTGTGCTTGCCCGTCTGTTTTATACTCCCACGGTTAGATATGTAGTCTAACGACTTCAGTGCAAGAACTGCGACAGGAGGTAAAGGATATAAACAGCCGCCCTCCACAGCCCGAGGACCCAGAACGGTCCCTCGATCTGGACTCCGAAGAGGACCCGGACATATCGGGGGAGCTTATCGACGGGGTGTTCCATCAGCTAAGCAAGGACAATACCTTGGTAGCCATCACGTCTGATTACCCAGGGTTAATCCTGGTCTCCCAGGTGATAGAAACCGGAGTCTCATTCCCTTGAGAGAGATTCCACTCTCACGTATTCCGGTGTTTTTGATGACAACCGTGTTTTGCAGGGGAGATTTCCGAGGCAGGAGGCCGAACCTGCGGCGGCTAGCCAACGAGGGGCCGCAGGACCCCGTGGGGCAAAAAGGAATGCAGTCCGGACTGAGATGCCGGCGCAAAGGTATAGCGCACCCTCTGTTTCCCCGGTGTTATTCTGTCAGGGCATATTAACGTTCGTGCTATCTTCAGAACAAAGAGACCTCGCCGGACTACATCCGGAGAGGTTGCCAATCGTGCCCCCACCAGCCAGGCTCCAACGTCTGGCCAGGAAGCGGAGGCGAGCACAAGGCGCGCACCGAATGCTCCTCCAACAGAGGATGCGGACAGGCTGTCTGCCACAAATTCTGAAGTGGAGAGTGCCATGAACCATAGGCGTCGCCGGATAGTTCTACGCGACGCTTGTTTCTCCCAAGAGGCTTTAGATGCCTTTAATTCGGGAGATGCGTACCTCCGTGCCGCTCAAAATGGTTTAGCCAGAGCCACGGAGCAGTATGTAAAAGACATACGGGTAAGAAAATTTTGGTCAAATATAGATATACCAGTAGCCCCCGAGACTTGAAACAGTTAGAGCAACTGATTTAAGGATCATTTCATAAGCAGGTTCTTACAGAGAAGAATATCGTACTGTCCCAGGAGCTGGAAAAGTGCAAGGCCCAACTAGAGGCCGCACTAGCCGCAGCAGGGGAGCCCAAAGAGACCCCCTCAGGTAAGATACGCTTCGAAAGATTAGTATTGTGCGGTGTGGGTGCAAATCTGACAAATCATGTTGCAGATGGCGCCGGACTCGATCCGGAAAAGCAACAACTCTTACGCCGGCTAAAGGCCGGTGAGAGTACATTGACAAAGGTGAGGTGAGAGAAGAATGATCTTTAGGATGCCAACACCAGGCTGGACGTCAAACTTAAAGATGTTCGTGGCCAGCTGTCGGACTCCACGAGGGAGAATCAGCGGCTTTGACGCGGCATATTCAGTAAGTGCTTGAACGAACTTTGAAAAAAAAGAGTTCGGCGAGGAAGTCGACTAACAGAGTAATGTCTGTAGGTATGCTCACAGGTCGTCCTGTAGAGGAAATGCCCGGTTCTACGGGTGACCTTCTTCCCGAACTCATGCAACTGCACGAGCGAATTCGGCAGGCGATGCGAGGTGTTGCCCAAGCCTTATGGCCTGCCCACTCCATGCCCGAGGGCCTTGGAGAGCTTGCAGAGAAGCTGAAGGGAGCTCGGCGGCGCTTCCGGTTGTGGAAGATATCGGCCTGCTAACAAGGCACTAGGGAAGCCTAGGCCATGGTGAAGACCCATTTTACGAAGTCTGACCCAAACCACATGGCTGAGGTCGGACTAGTGGGGCCTGACGGGAAGGAGATCCCTGTGAGCTTAGTATACGGCCAAGTAGAGTTGGCCGCGAAGTATTCCCAGCAGGACTATAAATTAGACAGCCTGTTAGATGGTATAGAAGAGGAATACAATCAGTCAGAATGACTATGTAATTTTGAATTGACATGTGTAATGCCTTCTAGCCGGATTGTAGATCGTTTGTTGTTGCCGACCTTTTCGCTTCAACCTCGGGACCTGACGGTCCGGAGTGTGTCCGAATACCATAGCGGTTATATAAGAACCGTGGTATGCGTGGAGACCAGGCATAGGGGTCGTTAGTGATTTATCAGACAAGTGCCCAACTAGTTATGTTATATTACATGGTTAGTAAGAAACATCTTCCAGAGAGAATAGTTCCATTATGGGTTCCTTTCGTTGGGAGGCATGCCCTAAAGTGCATGTCCGGACTGCGTAAAAAGACGCAGAAAAAGCATCTGGGGGCGCATAAAATGAGTAAAAAGATCATCTTTTATCTCACCGACCGAATATTCCCTTAAGAACGCTAGCTTTCGGCTTCACCCAGTCTGAGGTACACATCCGGCTGACCCGGCAGTAACAATCGCAGAGGTGCTCCCTTTACCGCCTAGCCGAACAATCAGGAACATAGGGGTAAGCACAGGAGCCAGGCAACCCAGCTTGGCCAAAAATTAAGTCTTATCGATGCATATAATGGTGAAGAAAAAGGTACATGCGGAAGTTTGACGCATGTGTTGGGTGTGAATCCCGTATAAATAAGCTTCTGTTAAAGAAGCCCCCAGGTTTAATGAGCGCGAGTGGCGCGTCACTAGATGAGCCTTTAAGGGCTATAAAAGAAAAGAGGGGAAGCAGATAAATGTAAGACAGAAAAATGCAAAAAATGGACAGAGGAAGGAGACGAACACAGAGTCCGTCGCTAGGCATAGAATCTTCGGAGACGGGTGGCGTTCCACGGGTTCGGCTCGAGTCGGTTATCCGACACATCTCGCAGGCGGTACACCCCGCTAGTCAGGACTTGGTCGATTATGAATGGACCTTCCCACTTGGGCTTGAGTTTGTCCTTTTTCTTATCCGGCAGGCATAGAACTAGTTCGCCAACATTGTAATTTTTGGCCCGTACTTCTCTGCTTTGATATCTTTGGGCCTGCTGTTGATAAAATGCGGAACGGGCTTTTGCCACGTCACGCTCCTCCTCCAGGGTGTCCAAGTTGTCCTGCCGATCGAGCTCGGCTTCTCTTTCTTCGTACATGCGCACTCTAGGTGAGTCATGAATTATGTCGCAGGGCAAAACTGCCTCTGCGCCGTACACCATAAAAATGGTGTTTATCCGGTGGTGCGATTTGGCGTGGTCCGCAGCCCCCATAGCACGGAGTCGAGCTCCTCTACCCAGTGCGTGTTAGATTCCTTGAGGGACCGCACCAATCTGGGTTTAATGCCGCTCATGATAAGACCATTTGCACGTTTGACCTGGCCGTTGGTTTGTGGGTGATAGACGGAAGCATAATCGAGCTTGATGCCCATGTTTTTGCAGCAGAGTTTTACCTCGTCGGTGGTAAAGTTTGTACCGTTATCGGTTATGATGCTGTGGGGGACGCCATAACGGTGTACAACCCCGGATATGAAGTCTATCACAGGTCCGGATTCGGCCGTTTTAACAGGCTTGGCTTCTATCCATTTGGTGAATTTATCCACCATGACCAGTAAGTATTTTTTCCTATCGGTCCCGCCTTTAAGGGGTCCGACCATGTCAAGCCCCCAGACCGCAAAAGGCCAGGTGATGGGTATAGTTTGGAGTGCGGTGGGTGGCATATGGCTTTGGTTGGCAAAAAGTTGGCAACCAGCGCATCATTGTACTAGGTGCTGAGCGTCTGCCCGGGCCGTCGGCCAATAAAAGCTTGTATGGAAAGCCTTGCTAACAAGGGACCGAGCAGTGGCGTGGTGGCCACCGAGTCCGGCATGAATTTCAGCCAGAAGGTTCCACCCTTCCTCTTTGGAGATGCACCTTTGAAGGACTCCGGTAGGGCTTTTCTTATAAAGCTCTCCCTCATGGACTCTATAGGCTTTAGATCGCCGCACTATGCAGCGGGCCTCGTTTTGGTCCTCCGGGAGTTCCTGCCTAGTAAGGTAGGCTAGGAATGGTTCTGTCCACGGGGCGATGACCGCCATTATTACGTGGGTTGAAGGTGTAATTTGATTGGCAGAGCCTCCAATTGTGTCAGATTGTTCGGCGTCGAGTGGTGCGGCTGGGTCCGAGCTGTTATTTGCAGGTTCCCCCTCCCATGCTATGGATGGCTTGAACAATCTTTCCAAAAAGATGTTGGGGGGGACTGCATCGCGTTTTGCTCCGATGCGTGCCAGGACGTCCGCTGCTTGATTGTTTTCTCGGGCTATATGGTGAAACTCCAGCCCTTCAACCGAGCTGACATTTTTAGGACGGCGTTGCGGTAAGCTGCCATTTTTGGGTCCTTGGTGTCGAAGTCTCCATTTATTTGGGATATGGCGAGGTTTGAATCCCCGCGTACCTCTAGGCGCTGGATACCCATGGATACTGCTATCCGGAGACCATGTAGGAGGGCCTCATATTCGGCTGCATTGTTGGAATCCATGTACATGATTTGGAGCACATATTGGACTGTGTCTCCTGTGGGGGGCGTCAGGACGACGCTAGCCCCCAGTCCGGCCAACATTTTGGAGCCGTCGAAATGCATAATCCAGTTTGAATATGTGCCGTGCTCTTTAGGGAGCTCGGCCTCCGTCCATTCTGCGACGAAGTCGGCCAAAACTTGCGATTTAATAGCTCGCCGTGGCTTATAGGTTATATCGAACGAGAGAAGCTCGATGGCCCATTTTGCAATCCGGCCCGTTGCGTCGCGGTTCTTGATAATATCGTTGAGTGGTACTTCCGAGGCTACTGTTATGGAACACTCTTGGAAGTAGTGTCATAGCTTCCGGGATGCCATGAATACCGCTTATGCAATCTTTTGATAATGCGGGTACCGTGATTTGCATGGAGTGAGGACAGTGGATACGTAGTAGACCGGCCTTTGAAGGGGGAATTTGTGTCCATCCGTTTCCTGCTCGACAACAAGCACTGCGCTGACAACTTGATGTGTTGCTGCAATGTACAATAACATTGGTTCGCCGGTGTTCGGCGCGGCCAGGACTGGGTTTGTTGCCAATATGGCTTTTATTTCATCAAGTCCGGCCATGGCGGCCTCCATCCACTTGAAGTGTTCGGTGCACCGAAGGAGGCGATAGAGGGGTAGTGCCTTTTCTCCCAAGCGGGAGATGAAGCGGCTTAAAGCCGCCACGCATCCGGTTAATTTTTGTATTTGTATGAGGTCCTTTGGGATATCCAATTGTGACAAAGCTCGGATCTTGGCTGGATTTGCTTCAATTCCTCTACCGGATACAATGAAGCCCAAGAGCTTTCCGGCTGGAACGCCGAAGACGCATTTTTCCGGGTTGAGCTTGATGTCATATTTTCTGAGGTTATCGAATGTAAGCCTCAAGTCGTCTACTAGAGATTCGACATGTCTTGATTTGACGACCACATCATCAACATACGCCTCCAATGTTTTGCCGATCTGATTTGCCAGACATGTCTGGATCATGCGTTGATATGTTGTGCCGGCATTTTTCAGCCCGAAGGGCATTGTGTTGAAGCAGAATGGGCCGTATGGTGTGATGAATGCTGTTGCGGCTTGGTCTGATTCTGCCATCTTGATTTGATGGTATCCAGAGTTTGCGTCGAGGAAACACAACGAGTCGTGTCCTGTGGTGGCATCGATAATTTGATCGATACGGGGGAGGGGGAAGGGATCCTTTGGGCAAGCCTTGTTGAGGTCTTTAAAATCGACACACAGGCGCCAGGATTTGTCCTTCTTTGGTACCATCACCAAGTTTGCTAGCCAGTCCGGATGTTTTATGTCTCTAATGAATCCGGCCTCCAATAGCTTGGCTAGCTCCTCTCCCATAGCATGTCTCTTGGGTTCGGAAAAACGCCGAAGGGCTTGTTTGACAGGTTTGAATCCTTTTAGGATATTTAAGTTGTGTTCGGCCAGCCTGCATGGGATCCCTGGCATGTCTGAAGGGTGCCAGGCGAAAATGTCCCAGTTCTCTCGTAGGAACTCTCACAGTGCGGCGTCTACATCAGGGTTCAGTCGTGCCCCGATGGAAGCTGTTTTATTGGGGTCCGTTGGATGGACCTGGAATTTGACTATTTCGTCAGCTGGCTTGAAGGATGTGGATTTGGATCTCTTATCGAGTATCACATCATCCCTGTTAACCATGGAGCGCAGCGCAGTCAGTTCCTCGGCCGCTAAGGCTTCGGATAGTGCCTCCAGGGCTAATGCGGCCGTCTTGTTTTTGGCACGGAGTGCTACGTCTGGATCACTAGCTAGAGTGATAATTCCGTTTGGCCCGGGCATCTTAAGCTTCATGTACCCGTAATGGGGTATTGCTTGGAAGATTGAGAATGCTTCCCGTCCTAGTAAAGCGTGATATCCACTTTTGAACGGGGCCACCTGAAATGTGACTTCTTCGGACCTGTAATTATCCGGCGTGCCGAACACCACATCTAGTGTGACTTTTCCTGTGCAGCGCGCTTCCCGACTAGGGATTATTCCTCTAAAGGTTGTGCTGCTTCGCTCGATACGGTTCCAGTCTATTTCCATTTTTTGAAGGGTTTCCTCATAAATGAGGTTCAGTCCGCTGCCTCCATCCATGAGCACCTTGGTGAGGCGAAAGCCGTCCACTATGGGACTGAGGACCAATGCGGCTGGTGCTCGGGCTGTTCGGAATCTAGGTTCATCACTTGTGTTGAAGGTAATAGTAGTGTCGCTCCATGGATTTATTGTTGCAACTTGATAGACTTCGGCGAGGCTGCGGAGTGTTCTTTTTCACATACTGTTTGATGCGAAAGTCTCGAAGACTGTGAGAACGGTACTGGTGTCCTCGGGCTGGCTTTCTGCGGCCTCCAGAATTAAGAGGTCCTCGCCAATTTTGGCCACCTGCCGGAGTATCCAACATGCTCTAAGACTGTGAGTTGGTGTGGCGTCCTCTGTACTGTGGATTCTACAGGGTCCATCAAGCCACCTTTCCAGTACGGTTCCATGCCTTGTAGAGGGTTTTGGCTTTTTGGTGTTTATCCCGGGTGTCCTATGATGATGCACACTCTTAGTTCGGACGGGATTACTATTCAAGGCCGGATTATCCCAAAATTTTATTTCGGTTTTCCAGGCGCTTTACATCGCACAGTATTTTTGTACTATGGACGCCAAGTCAGCGAAGCGTGTAATATCACGACGACTTACGGTGTTAAGGATTCCCTCGTCCGTGCAATTACTGCAGAAAATTGAGATTGCGTCTCCCTCGCGGCAATCCTTTATCCTGTTCATAACCAGGAGGAATCTGGCCCAGTAATGATGTACTATTTCCTCGGGCCTCTGCCTGATTTGGGAGAGATCGCTTATGTTCGGGTGGGCGGGTGTCGTTGAATCTGAAACCTCACCCAATCCAAGATTCGGAGGACGAAGAGTTTCCGAACTCTGAAGTTCGGATTCTTGGATGTTGTCCAACGAATCTAGCCCGTTGCCTGATCCTAAGCTCAGGTCTTGAGTTACATCCTCCTCTCCGCGAGTATCCGGCTAGGAGGAGTCGGGAATTCGGACGTAGCTAGTCCTTAAAATAGATGAAGGGTCGCCGCACTGCGCCTCTACCACGGCAACGTGGTGGGTGACTTGGGGAGAGTTAATTTCCCTTAGATCGGGTTTAAGCCCAACCTGGTCGTAATCCGTAGCGACCCCCAGGGCGGCGATGCAATCCAAGAGCTCATTTACGGAAGAGAGCTCCATTGGATCTAGCTGCTCGACGAGCTCCGAGCTGACGTGTAGGTTGCTTTTGATGACCCGAGAGGTCACCGTCGGTGCAACAGCCGAACAGGCGGTCATGAGGAAACCACCTAGCCGGAGGGTTTGGCCGACAGCCAAGGCTCCCTTAGCAATGGCGCCATCTTTAAAGACGGGAGGAGGTATCGTTCCTGATTGTGACGGCACAGAGGAACTCTCAATGAAAGCACCAATGTCGGTGTCAAAACCGGCGGATCTCGGGTAGTGGGTCCCGAACTGTGCGTCTAGGCCGGATGGTAACAGGAGGCAGGGAACACGATGTTTTACCCAGGTTCGGGCCCTCTTGATGGAGATAAAACCCTACGTCCTACTTGATTAATATTGATGATATGGGTAGTACAAGAGTAGATCTACCACGAGATCAAGGAGGCTAAACCCTAGAAGCTAGCCTATGGTATGATTGTTGTATATGGAGTTGATTGCCTACGGACTACAACCCTCCGGTTTATATAGACATCGGATAGGGTTAGGGTTACACAGAGTCGGTTACAATGGTAGGAGATCTTGAATATCCGCATCGCCAAGCTTGCCTTCCACGCCAAGGAAAGTCCCATCCGGACACGGGACGAAGTCTTCAATCTTGTATCTTCATAGTCCAGGAGTCCGTCTGAAGGTATAGTCCGGCTACCCGAACACCCCCTAATCCAGGACTCCCTCAGCCATGGAGATGCTTGATGTGGATGACGCGGCGTGTGCGAAATACTTCACCATGATGCTTGAAGGAACGGCCCGTACTTGGTTAAAAAGCTTGCCGGCTAATTCTATCAGTTCATGGGCCCAATTATGAGCCCCGTTTATCAGCAATTTCAAGGATACCTATAAACAGCCTATGTCGATAGTGGACTTAGCTGCATGCGTCCAGGAGGAAGGAGAATCAACGACTCATTGGGTGCGCCGGGTTTCACAAGTGTTGCACTCCTCAGACCGCATCAACGCTGACACCGCAGTATTAACCCTAGAAGGCAACTGCCGGTTTGGGCCCCTGAAGCTGAAGTTGGGACGGATGAAGCGTCATTGCACTGACATGGGGGACCCTCGTGGCCGCTTTGGTGAAATATGCTAATTCTGATAGTACCAAGGATCCCGAATCTGATGATGACAAGACAGGGAAAGGGAAGAAGAACAGCAGTTCCAAAGGTTAGCAGCATCACTGGGCAGGCAATGGTGGCGGAGGAAAGCGTAAAGCGGATGGTAACATGGACTTTGTGGCTAATACCAATGCACAGGACGATGGCCAGCGACGCAAGGGTAGACTGAAAAATCGTAATGGAGCACCCAACCCTAACCCAAACCGCCTAAACTATCTGCTAAGCCAGCCCTGTCCAAGACATTGGACGAAGGAGGTGCCAGCAAACCACCTTTGGAAGGATTGCTTTATTATGCATGAGTTCAAGAATTCTAATAATTTCCGGTATGATCACGAATCTGGCGGTGGCTCAGGATCTGGTCCGAGTTACGGTGGAGGAAGTTCCGGTTCAGGATTCAATGGTAATCCGGGCGGACATAATGGTCAAAATAGTTAGAACAACCAGGGTGGTTACAACCAACAGCAGCAACAGTCAGGTTACCAGAGCAACCCAAAGCAGTTGAGTAGTGGGCAGTACCATGTCTTCACCACTAGCTTGGACAAGCGAGACCGGAAGGTTCAGAGGCGGGCAGTCAACTCTATTAAACCGGCCATACCCCGTTATCTACGTTGGTCTGAACAGCCAATCATATGGAGCAGAGAGGATCACCCACCCCAGGTCGATAATCTGGGTCAGTTGGCTCTGGTGGTGGCGCCTCAGGTGGGAGGTTATAAGTTCACCAAGGTGCTCATGGATGGAGGGAGCAGCATTAACATCCTGTACTATGATACCTTCCGTCGTATGGGACTAACAGATAAGAACCTCAAACCGTCTAATACAGTATTCCATGGTGTAGTGCCTGGCAGATCAGCATATCCCGTTGGTAAGATAGCTCTGGAAGTGGCCTTTGGGGATGATCATGATTCCAGGTCGGAGACTTTGACGTTTGAAGTGGTGAAAATCCAAAGTCCATATCATGCCCTGTTTGGGCGACCGGCCTACGCCAAGTTTATGGCTCGGCCCTGTTATGTGTATTTGCAGCTCAAGATGCCGGGTCACAAGGGGACAATAACGGTTCACGGAAGCCGCAAAATCACTTTGGAATGCGAGGAAGGAGATGCGGCTTATGCAGAGTCGGTTTGTGCCACCGAGGAGTTGAAGTATTATAAAGACAATGTTGATCCGGCGGACATGACTCCGTTGAAGAAGCCAACTACGGAGCATGATCCGGCCCTGAAGTTCAAATCGGCAGCAGAAACTAAGCTTGTTGACTTCGTACCTGGTGATTCGTCCAAGCAGTTCAGCATCAGTGCCAACTTGGATCCGAAAGAGGAAAGCGCGCTCATCGAGTTCATCCGTGAGAATCGGGACATTTTTGCATGGAAACCCTCTGACATGCCAGGTGTACCGAGGCAACTCGCTGAGCACACACTTAATGTGGATCCTAAATATAAACCGGTGAAACAGTTCCTCCGCCGGTTTAACGAAGAAAGACGCAAGGCAATTGGAGAAGAGGTAGCCAGGCTCTTAGCAGCTGGCTTTATTGTTGAAGTTTTTCACCCTGAGTGGCTTGCCAATCCGGTGCTGGTCCTCAAGAAAAATGGCACCTGGCGCATGTGTGTGGATTACACAGATCTTAATAAGGCTTGTCCAGCAGATCCTTTTGCCCTCCCCCATATTGATCAAATTATTGATGCTACGGCGGGCTGTGAGCGTTTAAGTTTTTTGGATGCGTATTCTGGCTATCATCAGATCAAAATGGCAGTTAAGGACCAGGAGAAGACTGCATTTATAACTCCCTTTGGAGCCTTCTGCTATGTGTCTATGCCCTTCGGGCTCAAGAGTGCCCAAGCAACTTACCAACAGTGTGTACAAAATTGTCTTCACAAGCAGATTGGCCGTAATGTACATGCTTACGTGGATGATATCGTGGTTAAGTCCAGGGAGAAGGAGACTCTGATTGATGATTTGAAGGAAACCTTTGATAACCTGAGAACATACAAGATGATGCTTAATCCGGACAAGTGTGTCTTTGGTGTACCAGCGGGCAAGTTAGTAGGCTTCTTGGTGTCCAATAGGGGAATTGAGGCTAATCCGGAGAAGATCACAGCCATCACCTCCCTCGCTAAACCGAAGTATATCAATGATGTTCAGCGCCTGGCAGGCCGGATTGCTGCGTTAAGCCGGTTTATCAGTCGCCTCGGTGAGAAGGCAATCCCTTTGTATCAGATGTTGAAGAAGACGGATCAGTTTGTCTGGAGTTCTGCTGCTGATGAAGCATTTGAGGACTTAAAACGGCAATTGGCCAATCCGCCTGTGCTCGCCGCTTCCATTGACAAGGAGCCGTTGCTGCTATATGTTGCTGCTAATGCTCGGGCGGTCAGCGTGGCTATTGTGGTAGAGCGAAAGGAGGCAGGTAAGGAGCATCCGGTTCAACGTCCAGTTTATTATATCAGCGAGGTGCTCATTGAGTCCAAGCAAAGGTATCCGCATTAGCAGAAGCTGGTGTATGGAGTTTTTATGGCAAGCCGGAAGCTTAAACAAAACTTCCAAGGGCCTCCATTTACAGTGGTCAGTTCTGCTCCTTTGGGAGATATCATCCAGAACCGGGAAGCAACTGGCCGGATTGCAAAGTGGGCTATAGAGCTGGGGCCGCACGGCTTGAAGTATGTGCCTCGGACAGCGGTTAAGTCTCAAGCACTTGTTGATTTCATTAATGATTGGACGGAAATGCAAGCTCCTGAAGAAAAGACGGATCATACGTATTGGACCATCCATTTTGACAGATCCAGGCAATTGGAAGGCTCGGGGGCTGGAGTCGTATTAACTTCCCCATGAGGTGATAAGTTTTGTTATGTTCTCCGCTTAATGTTCCCTTGTACTAACAATGCAGCTGAGTATGAAGCCTTGCTCCATGGTCTTCGGATGGCTAAGGAGATGAATCTAAGTCGAGTTAAGTGCTTCAGTGACTCAGACCTTGTGGCTCAGCAGGTGTCTGGCACTTGGGATTCCAAGGACCTACTCATGGCAGCATATCGTCATGAGGTGGATATTGTTGCAGGTTATTTCAGAGGCTATCAGGTGGACCACGTGGACCGGCAGAAAAATGAAGCGGCGGATGCTTTAAGCCGGCTGGGCTCTCAGCGCAAACCGGTCCCGCCCAATGTTTTTCTGGATGTGCTGCACAACCCGTCGGTCAAGATCCCTGGTGAAGAGGATTTGGCTATTCCTGATCTGGAGGCTCAATTGGTGGCAGCTCTTCATGTTATTCCAGATTGGACGCTTCCTTACCTGGCGTACAAGAACCGGGGCGAGTTGCCAGAGGATGAGATTCTGGCCCGGTAGATAATCCGGCGATCCAAGTCCATGGCTATCATCAACGGCGAGTTGCATCATTGCAGTGTATCAGGAGCTTTTCAACGTTGCGTGTCTCCTGAAGAAGGCCGTGAAATTTTGCATGAGATCCACGAAGGAGATTGTGGTCACCATGCCGGTTCAAAGTCTCTGGTGGCTAAAGCGTTCCGCCATGGCTTCTATTGGTTAACTGCTCATGCTGATGCGGAGGATCTGGTCAGACGATGTGATGGTTGCCAAAGGTTTTCAAGACGTGCTCATGTACCGGCTCAAGAATTGAGAATGATTCCAATTACTTGGCCGTTTGCGACTTGGGGGCTGGATATGGTTGGGCCTTTCAAAAGGTCCAAAGATAAGAAGACCCACCTCCTGGTGGCGGTTGACAAGTTTACAAAGTGGATGGAGGCAGAACCTGTTAACAAGTGTGATGCGGCCACGGCGGTTCAATTTATTAAAAAAGTGATTTTCTGGTTTGGCTTTCCACACAGTATCATCACAGATAATGGTACCAATTTGTCCAAAGGTGCTATGAAGGAGTTCTGCGAACGGGAGCACATCCGGCTCGATGTTGCATCAGTGGCACATCCACAGTCCAATGGTCAAGCAGAAAGAGCTAATCAAGAGATCTTGAGAGCCATCAAGCCTCGGCTCATGGTTCCTTTGCAGAGAACGCCGGGCTGTTGGGTAGAAGAATTACCATCTGTGTTATGGAGCATCAATACAACGCCCAACAGATGAACAGGATACACACCGTTCTTCATGGTTTATGGAGCGGAGGCGGTTCTCCCCAGTGATATCCGTCATGATTCACCTCGTGTAACGGCTTATATTGAAGCGGACAACAAGACAGCACGGCAAGATGCTTTGGACCGGTTGGATGAGGAGCGTGATATCGCAGTCGCCCGATCGACGATTTACCAGCAGGATCTTCGTCATTATCACAGTCGCCGGGTCAGAACCAGAACCTTTCGGGAGGGAGATTTGGTGCTTCGGCTCATCCAAGATCAGACTGATATGCATAAGTTATCCCCACCTTGGGAGGGGCCTTTCGTGGTCAGCAAGAATCTGCACAATGGGTCATACTATCTGATCAATATTCGGGAACATAAGGACTCACGTACATCAGAGGAGGAGACCAACAGGCCGTGGAACATAGCTCATCTTCAGCCTTATTATACCTGAGCCATTGGTTCTATTTATGTACATATTACAACAATGTATATATTAACTATAATAAACCAGAACCTCAGCTAAAGTGGGGTATCTGTTCTTTTACATCATGTGTGGTTACACGGAGTTATTCTAAAGCGGCTTCCGGTTTACCCCTTGAGTTCACTTTGCTAAAAGCATCGTGTTATATCACTTGGAGGATTGGTCGTGTCCGAACCAATACCATGCCTCTTGATAGGCGAGAGCCACCAGATCACTTGGGGACTTGGTCATGTCTGAACCAGTCATGCCTCTTGATCGGCCTAAGGCCACAGAATCACTTGGGGGCTTGGTCGAACCCGAACCATGACCATGCCATTTGGTCGGCATAAATGCCACGGTTTCATTTGGGGACCTGGCTGACTAGAACCATAGTTACACCTAACGGGAGCTTCATCGTGTTTGGCCATGGTAACGCCATTTGATCAGCTTAAATAAACCTTTTTTGGCAAATGGTTTTGTCATTGCTTTTGCTTCACACTTTTCTTTGAAGGGTTTTTTTTGCTTTTTATTGTGTTTTTTAAACCGACAAAGTTTTTTAACCAATCAATTGACGGAACACAGTTCACGTCAATCCGGAGGCTATCTGCTCAGTTTGATCCATGTTGTTAACATCCTCCTATGGAGTAACACGGTGTTTATTATAACCCGGCATGGTTTACATGGTAAACCAACGTCATATATATATAGGAGCTGTTATCTCCTCCAACAGTGTGGGTTTGCAAAACTCCGCTTCAAGATTGGCCAAGCCAACTTCACGCTCAACGATGGCAGGTATTATGTATCTCAAAAATTTGATCATATACTTAAAATTTTGTTTTGGATGTTCTGATTTCATATATGCAGACATCATATTCCGCCTGACGGTACAACCGCGGTGGCACTTGACGAATTTTTCATTTCAGAAAGTGTTTTGGAAAGTTCATTACCACAGGAAGAACAAATTAGGCACGAAGGCATATCAACATCAAAGGTATCAGCTAGCCTATTACAAGGCAACATGGTGCCCATAATAATATAATTGTTTTTCGCAAAGGAGAGGCAGTTTTAAAACCGGCTTCCGGTTCAAGCTTGGTCACCAGCCTGGCCTGATGGTTGTGGGTCATCCTGCGCCGCTTCAACCTCCATTTCTCTACCCAGTGGCTGGAAATCCATAGTTGTCCAGTCGATTCCCATTAATGCTTGAAAAACAGCTTCATCATGGATCAGCAATGACGGGTCAATATCGGGAGCGTAAATATGCTTACGGATTGGAGCGATCAGATTTTCCAATTCATGGATTGGTGCAGCTATTCGCTTGTTCTGGCTGTCATATTGGGCTTGATAATGAGACAAGTCTGCTTCCTCAGCCAATTGACAAGCTAGCGGACGTACCTCCCGGTTTATTGCTCGCAGATCCGCTTCACCAAATTCTGACCCGTCTTCCTTCAAGATGGGATAGCCCTGAGCCGCTTCAATAGGATCAAAATCTGGCACCCAGGCTTTTGCCTGGATTAAGGCATTGATTGCACCGGTTCGAGCAGCAGATTTCTTCAGTCTTCAACCCGGGCAGGAAGCACTGACAGTTTCATCAGAGTATCTTGAATCAAAGTGGGCGCCAGTTTGTTATGAGATGCGGTACAGATGATCCGTTGGGCACCAGTATACAATTGTTCAACCAATGTATAGGCGGCTTTCAGTTTCTTCCGCACATCTGACCCCAAGTGACCAATGCGTGTCCCTGAAATACCATAAAGGGTTAATAAACCGGCGACTCTGTAAGGAGGCAGAGCCAATTCAGAAGGCAAAGTGGCTTACCAAAGATAGCAGTAGTCATGGCATGCACATGCCGCTTTATGCTGGTCAGTTCATCCGCCACTGGTTTTAGTGCAGCCTCGGCATCCTCTGCTCGTTTGATCAAAGCGGACTTTTCAGTGGCCCAATCCGCCCACTTCTTCTTGAAGCTCTCCTTAAGCTGTTCCATGGCGCTTAAAGCGCTGGCCAATTCCTCTTTTGCTTTGGAGGTTTCAGCCTATTGGGTTTTTAGGTTTTCTTGGAGATCGGTGACTTGGTTTTCTTTCGTCTTCAGCTCCGCCTGCATGCATATAGATATATGCTTCAACAAATCGGTATAAGGATTCAAGTACCAATCACATAACAAGTTATGCACTTAGTACTTGGGGGCTAATGCATATTCGATCTTCATCTTTCAATTGCTTATAAAGTCCCAAGATCAATACAAGTATTCAACTTGGCACTTGGAGGCTAATGGCTATTTGCTCGTATATATTCTGATGCGGCAATTTCAATTACTTAAAGTACCGGTTTAACTACGTTAAGTTGAACCGGCCCTTGGGGGCTACATCAGCGAATTTCAAAGCATCAAGATTTATATCGGTAAGTCCCGGTTTGAATGAATATTACAAACCGGCCCTTGGGGGCTAGGAGAGTCAGCAAGAATGGAAGCATACAAGCAGGAAGGAGCATACGGAAGTTACCTCATATTTCTCTTTCATCATATTAATCAGACCGGCTTCATAGTCGCGACTGGTATACAACCGGTTCAGATAGCCGGAATGGATATCTTGGGCATTCAGAGCAACATAAGTCGTCAGATCAGCGTTCCACTTGCCTTTGCCAAAGGCAGCAAATCCTTCCTTGGCAGAATGTTTGGATAAAGCGACGGGATTGCTTGGTTCAGTATGGCCAGTGCTAGTAATGACAACCTCATCATCCTGGGTACCGCCGGTTTGCACTGGGGCTGTTGGCTTGTTAGTAGGTTTTGCTGGACCGGTGGAGCTTTCAATCCAGATGGAACCTGTGGGCTGATTGACAGGACCTGAGGCGTCAGTAGGTCTCTCTTCAGCAATAAGATCATCGTCCTGCTGTGGTGGATCGTTGGGTATATCCTCAGGAATAGCCGCTTCAAGATTGGGTGTCTTGCCTGGTTCAAGAATGACATCTTCTTCGGCCGCTTTGTCCAGGCGGGCCTTCTTGCTTGGCCTAGGTTTGGCCCTGAGGAGAATAACAAAATCAAATACAACATATGTTCTAAGGCGATGTACTGCAAACATCACAATAAGTATAGCTTACCCAAGCACCGTTTTGAGCGGTGGGAGCTGAGTAGTCGATGACTTGCCAGAAGATGAGTGGGAAGTAACCTGGTAATCGGAGTCAGACAGATTAAGAGGTTGACGAAAGCAGCCCGCTTTGGGACAAGCACTGACAAGCAAATTAGAGACCTCTGAATGGCGTTTCCGAAACGGACTGTTCGGTAAACCGGCGGAGGTAACTACCTGGTCGCTGTGCCGGGTGGTGCGATGAGCTTCGTGTTGTTGGGTCTTCATAAGAAGTTTAGGATCCAAATAAGCAAGAGGATGAGAAATTTAACTTTCTGGTTTGCCTGACGGATTTTTTGTGAAGGCAAAGTTTCTGAATTGGAAGAGAGAATAATTACCTCTGCAACATCTGCGTGGCTGGCTTCGGCCTCATCCTGACAAATATCATCATCAATAAGACGCATGAAAAATAAACCAAGTGAATCAAGCTCTACCTCAAAGTCCGGATTATCCACCTCATCATCAGGGGCCGGATTAGAAGATGCAGTGGTTCTTTTCCTGTGGGCAGTCTTCTTCACAACTTTAGTCTTTTGCCGTGTTGCTCTTTCTGGTTTGTCTAGTTTTTCTGGTTTCTCCTGCGGCAATTTCTTGCTCCAAAACGGATCATTGCCCTGATTACACAGACACTGATATTAAACAAAGACCAGATATATCGTTAACAGATTCAGCAAAAAGAAAAATCAAAGTCTTACAGCTGGCGGTTTGTTGGTGGCACAGAAGGGAAGTAGGCCGTTTCTAGCACAGGCGTGTTCCGGTTCATTCAGCATCTTATTCACAGCTTCTATGATTTCTTCATCGGTGAGCTGGATTTTGGAATGTCGCAGTGGGTCATCAACACTGCCAGTATACTCGCACATCAAACCGGAGCGCTGACTAAGGGGCAGTATGCTCCATGATATCCAACAGCGAGCGAGATCAACCCCTGTTAAATCGTTGGCCATAAAGGCTCTGAGCTTTGATAGTTGAGGAGCATATTTACTTCTCTCCTGTGCAGTCAATCTTTGTGGAAAAGGGTGTGTATTGCTGAGCCGCTCCGGTCGAAAGCCAGGCAAGGGATTCTCACCAGCAGGGGAGGTGTCTTTGCAGTAGAACCATGTCTGATTCCATTCTTTGGGGTGGCTATGCAGTTTGGCGTGAGGGTATGTGACCTCTTTCCTCTTCTGAATCGCCACGCCACCCAACTCCGTATTGGAGCCGTCAGTAAACTCAATACGGCGGTTTAGATGGAAAAGGTCTCTGAACAATTCCACTGTGGGCTCCTCTTGAAAGAACACTTCACAGAGCACTTGGAAGTGACACATATTTGTAACAGAGTTGGGGCCAGTATCTTGTGGATGGAGCTGGAAATCGGCTAAAACATCCCGGTAAAATTTAGAACCAGGCGGTTTAAAGCCCCGGGCTAAGTGATCTACGAAAACAACAACCTCTCCTTCTTGAGGTGTGGGAGGGCATTCTTTGCCAGGAGCTCTCCAATGGATGATATCTTTGCTTCCTAAAGCGCCAATCAGGACTAAATCGTCCAGTTCAGCCTCTGTGACGCGAGAAGGAACCCAATTGCACTCATACACTTGCTTGGCCATGATGGAATCTACAAGCAACAAGCATCTGGTGGTTCAATAAGGGGACTAATGGCATATACCGGTTTGGAAAAAATTTCTATAAGGTTAAACCGCCTGATCTAAGCATTGCGGATGGACAAGTACGCAGAAACAGGTTTCACAAGATTTCCTTATGGCATTGGATCTGAAGCAAGTTCAGAAAAGAGATAAATACTTAGAGGTTCAAAGGAGCAGTACCGAACCAATGAGCAAAACGTTCATATAGATCTATGGTTTTGAGATGCATAAGTGAAGGCGAAGGTCAAACAACTATCATTGCACAGAGTAAGGATTTGCGGATTCAGCTAAAGATCTATCTATGAGCAAGAGGTAGAAGATGAACACTGAAGAACTGCGAAACCCTAGGTCAGATCTGCGGGGGAAAGGATAGAAGATTTACCGAAGCTGAGGAAGATGCGGAAGGTTGCCGCGATGCTCTGGTGCGTTCAGGTTGATGCAGCGGCCAAGGATGAGGCAGAGGTCAACGGCGGCGGCGGAGCTCCGAGGCGGGCGACGTGAGGAAGACGAAGAAGGAACGGAAGGAGAAAAGAAATGACCCTTCGGTCCTATTTATAAGGCGAAAGAACATGAGTCAGGCGCGACAATCAAGGGGCCACAAAATGGAGCTGTCGCCTCGATTTCCGCCGATCTATTAAACAAAGAAGCATAATGGATAGCTTCATTATGACAGGTGATGTCACTCCGGTTTGCAGTAATCAGAGAAGATGACATCATGGCGGTTTACCAATTTAAGAGAAGACGTTGAATATGAAGTTTTTGTTAAAAGATTGACATGAACCCGTTCAAATAAATCTGGGGCCTAATGTTGGGGATATTACTGCTGGGCGTAAACCGGCCTATCTGGGCCGGGTCAACTTCATCAGTAGTTCCAGAAGTGATAAAGCCCAAGAAGGCAGATGAGAGCCTAAGGCCCGTAGCCGGTTCAAGACTGGTAGCTGTAAACCGGAATTTGTATATAAACTTGTATTGTAAGTTAGGAATAAGGAGAGACCAACCCGGATACGAATATCGACCGGTGTTGGGACTCTGTGAACTGACAGGAGTCACCCGTGTATATAAGGGGACGACCCAGCGGCGGTTCAAGGACAACACACAACAACTCGAGACATAGGCGAAGCTTGTTTGCTCCCTATTCATCGAAACCCCATCAATTCCATCACAACTAGACGTAGGCTTTTACCTTCATTGAAGGGGCCGAACTAGTATAAACTCCCTTGCGTCCTTGTGTCCGCTGTAACCCCTTCAATCTAACCCATCGCGATGGCTCCACGACTAAGTCCTTTCTCTAGGACATCTGCCGTGACAAAACCACGACAGGTAGTAAAGGTAAATTCTCTCTATAGATATGATAAAGCTGAAATCCCATTTACTAAGTTTGCTAGCCCATGCTTAGATGAGTTTGATAAATTTATGGTTAAGCAAGAAGATTTTAATGCTTATTTTGGTAGACAATTGAAATACAATTCAAATATGCTTGAACACTTGGGTGATTATATGGCTAATGTCAAAGGTGAACTTAAACTTATTAGTAAACATGCTTATATGGTTACCACTCAAGTAGAACAAGTACTTAAAGCTCAAAATGATTTGCTCAATGAATTGAATAGTAAGAATAATGATAATGCTGTTAGAGTGGCTACTAGAACTGGTAGAATGACTCAGGAACCTTTGTATCCTGAAGGCCACCTTAAGAGAATTGAGCAAGATTCTCAGAGAAATAATATAGATGCACCTAGTCCTTCTAAAAGGAAGAAAAAGAAAAATGATAGGACTTTGCATGCTTCTAGTGAACCTGTTATTGAAACACCTAAGAATCCAAATGATATTTCTATCTCTGATACTGAAACACAATCTGGTAATGAACCTAAAACTAGTAATAATGTTAATCATAATGTTCATGATGATGCTCAACCTAGTAATGATAATGATATAGAAATTGAACCTGCTATTGATCTTGATAACCCACAATCAAAGAATCAACGTTATGATAAGAAAGACTTTGTTGCTAGGAAACATGGTAAAGAAAGAAAACCATGGGTACAGAGACCCATGCCTTTTCCTCCCAAACCATCCAAGAAAAAGGATGATGAGGATTTTGAGCGCTTTGCTGAAATGATTAGACCTATCTTTTTGTGTATGCGATTAACTGATATGCTCAAAACGAATCCTTATGCTAAGTATATGAAAGATATTGTTACAAATAAAAGAAAGATACCGGAAGCTGAAATTTCCACCATGCTTGCTAATTATACTTTTCAGGGTAGAATACCAAAGAAACTTGGAGATCCCGGTGTACCAACTATAGCATGCTCCATTAAAAGAAACTATGTTAAAACTGCTTTATGTGATCTTGGAGCCGGTGTTAGTGTTATGCCTCTCTTTATATCGTAGACTTGATTTGAATAAGTTGACACCTACTGAAATATCTTTACAAATGGCTGATAAATCAACTGCTATACCTGTCGGTATTTGTGAGGATGTGCCTGTTGTAGTTGCAAACGTTACTATTTTAACGGACTTTGTTATTCTTGATATTCCCGAGGACGATAGTATGTCTATTATTCTTGGAAAACCCTTTTTGGATACTGCATGGGCTGTTATTGATTGCACTAAAGGCAATGTCACTTTTCATGTTAATGGTAATGAGCATACGGTACACTTTCCGAGGAAACAACCTCAAGTTCATAGTATCAACTCTATTGGAAAAATTCCATCGATTATATTTGGAGGTTATGAATTTCCTCTTCCTGCTGTCAAGAAGAAATATGATATTCTTATTATTGGGGATGTGCATATCCCCGTTGAGGTAACATAGTGTTATTCGAAATTTCTCCGGTTCCATGCTATTTGGAATGAGTTCGTTAACAAGACTTGATCAACCTTGTTAGTGGATTCCTTTTGATGAGCATGAGATGGATGAAACTAGAAGGCACAACCTTCTGTACCCTACTTTTACTTTCTGTTATTTATGTTAAATAAAATAATATTAGTATTTTTCTGTCTGTATCTGATTTATCCATGCAATATAAAAATACCCCGAAAATAAAAGTTCTCCAAATGCCCTGAAATTTAAATATGATTTTTTCTGGAATATTTGAGAATATTTGGCACTGAGAACACAACAGGAGGAGCTGGCACCTGACCACGAGGGTCAGGGGTGCGCCCTACCCCCTGGGCACGCCCCCTGCCTCGTGGGCCCACGATGGCCCTCCTCCACTTATCCTTGCACCCACACACTCCTTCTTCCTCCCACAAACACGAATATCCAGCTCAAACCCGAGTCCAAGCTCATTTTGCTGCCATTTTCGATCTCCTTGCTCAAAGCACCTCTCACAAAACTGCTTGGGGAGATTGTTCCTTGGTATGTGACTCCTCCATTGGTCCAATTAGTTTTTGTTCTAGTGCTTTATTCATTGCAAATTTGTGCTGGTTAGGTGACCCTGTTCTTGAGCTTGCATGTCAAATTTATATGGTCAAAAGTAGTTTTGATGCATGATATAGGCTCTAGGCACTTGTAGGAGTAGTTGCTATCAATATTATTGAGCTTTGTTCACTTTTATTTTGAAGTTACTAAAAATTTCAGAATTTTTCAAAAAATAATGAAGAGATTTTTTAGGGGCTCATCGAGCCAAAGCTCGAAGGAAAAGGCACAGAAGCCCAAGTATAATCTGCCTCGCACCGTGAAGGTTCGGCCGTGTGAATGGCCTTCCGATGATTTCTTGAGAGCAGCCGGGATTTATGATGATTTTTATGAATTGGCTGAGAATGCAGGCCTTACCACCTTCCTCCACGACCAACGTGAATAGTATCTCTTACTCACAAATATCTTTGTGCAAAACTTTCATTTCCATTCTAGGAGCTTACCACCTATGGTAGAGTTTTATTTATATGATGAGCATAAGGAGATGTCACTTTATGATTTTTGTCGGGTTTGTTTGGTCCCTTTCGAGGGCACGACAGAGGAACCACACCGCAGCGATGTGGATGGGTTTATTGATACCATCACTATAGGGGAAACGAGGAAGGTTTCTGATGCACGAATCACTAGCATACATTTTCCTGTTTTACGCTACTTTGCAATATTTGCTAGTCGTTGCTTAATTGGTCGCGGAAACTGTGGAAACCTTAGTGTTCCTGATATTATTATTTTGTTCCACGGTTTATTCAGTGATAACTCTGTTAGTATGGGCGGTAGTATTCCTAAACGGTTAAGTCTAAACCGTACAAAGGGCCCCATCTTTGGAGGCATCTATGCTTCACGCCTAGCTGCATATTTTAACATACCTATTAGGCATTATGAGAAGGAAGAAAAATTGTTGCCTCGTGTTTATTTAGATTATAAGAGTATGGTAACACATGATTTTATTGTTAAGAATAGGGAAGGGGAGCTTAAATACAAATTGTTCTTTGATAAACATCATCCTGAGACTATTACCCTGCCTGCTCCTTCCTTGTTTGATTTATCTACAGGCCAGTACCTTGTTCTGTTAGAGGCTATTCACGCCTATCGGAACCCTACATCAGCCACAGAGCCAGAGTCGGAACCACAAGTTGATCCTCCACGACAGTCTAATTACCATTGGGACCCGGAAATGATTGCCAACCAGTGGCAGTCAGAGTCTTCTTCTTCGCAGTACGACCCCAACTATTACTATGGATATCCGCCAGGCCAACCGTGGACATAGACCAACTTAGGCCAAAAGCCTAAGCTTGGGGGAGTACGTATTTCTCACCGACATTACATTTATGTTCACACACTCATTGCTAGATGTCGGTGCTCATACTTTTTCATTGTATCATCCATGCTAGTTTATTTCCTTTTTATGCTTTCTTCTTGTGTGTTTAATAAACCTTAAGAAAAAACAAAAAAATTAGTTGTAGCTTTTAGCTAGTTTACTTTCCATGCTTGTACTAGTAATTAAAAAGAAAACCCAAAAAGATTTCTTGTTCTTCTTTTGCTTGTTGGGAGCTTTCCCGTGTAAATAGTTTTATTTCTTTTCTTTTCTTTGGGGGTCGATAGGAGAAGACCATAATTAAATTGTTGAAGTAGCTCTTATATGCATTATTATTGATCTAACAAAAGAGCCCATATTTCCTTGTCTTCTCCTGTTTATTGAATGCTTGCAGATTCCAGCTTAGTCCAATGCACGTGCACTATTATTATTATTCACACTATTCGGTCGTGCAAGTGAAAGGCAATTATGACGATATATGATGGACTGGCTGAGATGAGAAAAGCTGGTATGAACTCGACCTCTTTTGTTTTTGTAAATATGATTACTTCATTGTTCTTGATTCAGCTTATTATGAATAAATATGTTTGCAATGACAACTAGAGATCATAGTTTCTTGTGCCATGCTTGATTAGCTAGGAGCTTATAATGGTTTACCTTGCGTGCCAACATGCTATTAAAATGGTTGTGATGTGGTATGATAGGGTGGTATCCTCCTCTGAATGATTTAAGTGACTTGACTTGGCGCATGTTCACGCATGTAGTTGAAAAAAAATCAACATAGCCTTTACGATATTTATGTTCATGGTGGATTATATCCTACTCATGCTTGCATTCGGTGTTGATTAATTTTAATGCATGTTCATGATTGTTGTCGCTCTCTAGCTGGTCGCTTCCCAGTCTTTTGCTAGCCTTCACCTAACTCCTAGCTCGGCGGCATACATAGGAATAGAAATGCAATGTAATATATTAGAGGTAATAGTGATCGGCGGACGGGCCCTTAAGAAAGGGTTTTGAGAAGTCGCCATAATATATTAGCTTGATGCTGGATAAGTCCCAGATGGTACTTATTGTTGTTCGAAGACGCGTTTGCCCATAGTTCGGTCCAGCCGAACACCAAGCACTTTGAATTTTCTGCATTGTATAGGCAATGCAGTAGCCCCCGAGACACTGGTCAGGTGGCAACACCAGATCAGGGGATCGATACGCCCCTTTTAATATTAGTGAATGATAAGCCCGAAGCCCAGTAGCCCCCGAGCCTTAATGTGGGCACGGGTGGCCGAATTAAGGATCAATATCCAAAGTAAAATCACAAATTATGTGTACGTATCCAAGTACTGTACATCATTAATGCTCGGATCCGCATTGTACAAAACTTTGTTGACCGACCATCGGCTTCAACCTCCTCGGCCAGAAGCTGGGGAGTGTTTGTCCTACTTTATAAAGCCGTTATAAGGGCAAAGATTTATGGAAAACAAGGCAATCCGGCCATACAGTTTTATAAACAAAGGTACGCGGAGAGATATGAAACATCTTCCAAAGAAAATAATCCCGCTATCGGTTCCTTTCTTTGGGTTGTCATGCTGATCATGATCATGAAACCTCACCTCCAATCAATGTGGGAGGAAAATATTGAGGATTTAGTTCGGGGAAAGTTCCCCAACTCTATGGTATTAATGAACCAAAAATTTCACTTCCATCGTTACCGACCAATTATATCCTTTAAGATCGCTAGCTTTCGGCTGCACCCAGTCTGAGGTACTAACTCGGATGACCTGGTAGTAACAATCACAGAGGTGCTCCCTTTACCGCCTAGCCGAACAATCGGGAACGTAGGGGTAAGCACAGGAGCCAGGCAACCCAGCTTGGCTAAAATCTTAAGTCAAATTGATGCATATTTATGGCTTTATAACGATGATTATGGAAGGTAGCCCTCGTATATAAAATATGATGCCAATGATATATTTATTTTGACTCCGTTGCGACCGTTTATCACTTGAAAGTGGCCCATCGTCGGCTTCCACCCCCTTGTAGATGCTACGCAGGGTGTTTCCGCAATAACAAGACAACCCTTAGCCGACGTCTCGGTGCCCGAAGGCGGTTGTGTTAGCAAAAACGAGGCAATCAAATATGCGGGCTTTATAACTTTCACCTAGTCATAGGAGCTTTAAACTAGGGAAGCTAGCTATGAGCCCCCGGTTAGTGTTCGGCACCGACCGAAGTCTAGCCATTATCACTTTGGCTAATGTTATGAAAGGCCCATCGTTTAACACGGGGTAATCGGTATCGATCTATAGTTTGATACCATCATCGGATCGCTGACCAGTTTACGCCCATTGTGATAGTCAGTTTTCGGCTTTCTCCACTGAGGTGCTTAACCATTCGAGCCGGAAGCACAATCGTAGTGGTTCTCCCTTTGCACACCTAGCCGAACAAAGAGAAACGTAGGAGGCAAGCACAGGAGCCGGGCAACCCAACTATTGACCAAAGACACAATTCGAAACCAATGCATATATAGCAATATCCAAGAATTTTTGTGCCGAATCGCTAAAGGTGTCCAGCTCTGCACTACGTGACTTATGATGGAAACGAACAAATAGTTTAAAAGTGCCATAGGCTTGAAAACCCCCAAAAAATTCAGTAAAAACTTTACGCCCGAACTAAATCAAGTCATTTGGTGCCAATCCGAAAATTGGTCTTACTTTTGTGCTTCTGTCGTGCATTAATATGACACATCCGATCTCAAGACTTCAAGCGGGTCAGCCTACGGCTGCAACCTCCTATCCCGAAGGTGGAGTACTGCTCGTTAGACCAGTTTAGCAAACGAAAGTCGAGCGATCACTAGAGAGAAAATGGGCTATCCGGCTATTGACCACACACTCACGTCAAAAAATGAGTGATAGAAAAAGATTTTGCAACGACTAGGAAGAAAACACATTTACTATAAAACGGCTCATATAAATTTAAGAGCCCCCAGTAAACTTGGGTAAAAGAATTTTATGTATAATGATTGTATGTACCGAAGTACTTATATCATAGTGTTCACCCGAACTTTTAAATGCGTCTTAACCGACCATCGACTTCTCCCTCTTTGGTCAAGGGCTGAAAAGTGTTATGTACTCCACCTGTCGAGAATATCGACGGTGCTTCCGATAACCAGGCAATCAGGCCATAAGGCTGTAACAGACAAAGCGCGCTCAGGGAACTTATGCTATATTACTGACGAAGTGTAAGAAGCATCTTCGAAGAAAATAGTACCCCCATCGATACCTTTCTTCGGTTGCTCATTGTTACTATGATACTTGTGCAATAGATTTTTGTACTCATGAGTTCCGTTGTGTGCCGACCATGATTGAAAACAATAAGAGCGCTAGCTTTCGGCTTCACCCAGTTTGAGATCCGAGCTCGGATGACCCGATCGTGACAATCACAGAGGTGCTCCCTTTACTCCCTAGCCAAACAATCGGGAACGTAGGGGTAAACACAGGAGCAAGGCAACCCAGCTTGCGGAACACTTAAGTCAACATGGTGCATATTGTGGCGTAATACACGAATAAGGAACGAAGCCATACAAGTATAATTATATGCAAGAGGAAAGGCTTCATAAAGGAAGCCCCCAAGTAAATAGGGCATTTGAATTTGTGTGTCACAAACAAAGTTTTGACAAGGAGGTTTTTCACAAACAATTTTTTGCCAAAAAAGTATAATGCTTGGTTGAACCGAACAAAATTGAAAACTAAAAGTTTTTGAGCATGAAAGCAACTTAGTTGGTTAATGTGCTCGGTATTGATGACGTGGTCCGAGCTTACGGCGGGATGAGCTCCCAGCCCCCAAGCCGGTCCCGAGGTGGTAGAGCAAAGAGCTCGACGCTCCGAAGTGGCGACATAGCACAGCTGATGTAGGCCGGCAATGTGATGCCGAAGTACCCGGCGTGGGTTAATGAAGTGATGACGAAGCCTCCGGTCTAGCCCAGGTGACGTGGTATGTTGATTCGCCAAGGTGACAGCGCTGCCCAATCCGGATCATTTACTTGTGCGCAGAAGATAGTGCAAGCCGGAGATAATAGTAATAATAATAATAATTTTTAAAAAGGATGCATGATTAATAATTTATGCAAAGTGAGTAATAAAATAAATATGGCATGTTGTCGAACACTCGATGAGGTAGCGCTCCCTCAGCGATGCCGAAGTCCCGAGGCAACCGAACATGTCGGTATGGCAATTCGACTAACAAGGTGATCACACGAGCCGATTTAGGCCGATTGGGACGATGACATCGGCTTGCCAAAGTGACCATGTGACGCAGTCGAAGTCGATTAGAGAAACTCCAATGGGGCGACCCATTTCGTCCGCGACCGTCCGTTTGGGTCGACGCGGACAAAAAACCCGGCCCAACGCGCCGACCCAAACGGACGCACGTCCGCTTTCGTCCTCCTGCCGACCCATTCCCGGCCCATTTTTTAGCCTGATTTGCGTCACCACAGACACAAGACGGACGCGCATGCGCTCGCCCTATTTCCTCACTGGGCCCGCTGGTCGGTGGCACATTAGATTCACAGCCTCGCCCGCCTGCTACGTTGCCGACGCCGCCGGCCATTTTTTCAGATAAAGATGGATACATTGATAGTTCTAGCGTACACAGATAAAAGAAAAGATCACTACTCGTCGCTTTCTGACTCCGACTCGGTAATGTCCTCCTCCGATGTCTGAATGTAGGCGTCAGCATGCTGTTAGTCTTCAAAGTCCCAACCCAACGTTTCTCGTAGCTTCAGTTTCAATTGAGTTTCCTGCTTCCGCGAACGCTTGTCCTCCCGATAGGCGGCTCGCTCCCTCCTCCTCGCGTCCCTCTCCAACCTCCTTTGCTTGTAGAACTGGCGCTCGTCGACGATGTCCTGCGGGAAGCCTCCGCGGCACACCATCAAGGCTTCCACGTCCTTCTCCGCGATGGCGAGGCGACGTTGCCGCCTCCAGATGACACGACGATCCTCGTCGGTGAAAAGCCACGGGAGAGGTGCCAGATCCTGCGCCCGCTGTCTCAACACATTGGGAAAATTCATATCCCGACGAGGCCTCAGGAGGCGCCACGCCGCCACGTCGTGCGCGCGGGCCGCCTCCTCTGTGGTGTCGAAGGTGCCGAGGATGAGACGTTTCTCGCAAAACCAGATCTCGGAGGAGAAGGCGCCGGAGCGGCACTCGCGGACTCCGCGAAAATCCGAAGCGCCCAGGCGGCGGATCGACATGGTGGCGCAGAGGCGGTGAGAGTGGGCGGCGGACAGAGTATGGAGGGAGCGCCTTCTTTCTAACGAGCGTCGGCCGCAGCGCGTGCACGAACCTTTCCCACGCGCTGGAGCGCCAAAACCAGAGCGCGCTAGGCCTCTTTCCCCCGCGCACATGAACCTTGCCCGTGGGCTGGAGCACCAAAACCAGGGCGACGACATGATCTAAAACGTGCGCGGTCATGAAATGGGTCGACCCGTCGGGCGTACTGCCGACCCAAAATTAAAAGAGGGCGGATGGCGGGCGGGCGGCTGATACCTCTTGAGCTTACGTTGGATTTCCCCGAAGAGGAAGGGATGATGCAGCAGAGTAGCGTAAGTATTTCCCTCAGTTTTTGAGAACCAAGGTATCAATCTAGTAGAAGGCCACGCTCAAATCCCTTCATGGTCACTTACGAGAGTGAGATCTGATAGATATAATATTTTTGGTATTTTTGGTATAGAGATGCAAAGTGAAAAGTAAAAGGAAAAGTAAAAAAGTAAAGCAAGATTAAAGTGATGGAGATCGATATGATGAGAATAGACCCGGGGGCCATAGGTTTCACTAGTGGCTTCTCTCAAGAGCATAAGTATTCTACGGTGGGTGAACAAATTACTGTTGAGCAATTGACAGAATTGAGCATAGTTATGAGAATATCTATGCATGATCATGTATATAGGCATCACGTCCGTGACAAGTAGACCGAAACGATTCTGCATCTACTACTATTACTCCACTCATCGACCGCTATCCAGCATGCATCTAGAGTATTAAGTTAAAAACAGAGTAACGCTTTAAGCAAGATTTCATGATGTAGAGAGATAAATTCATCCAATATGAAATAAACCCCATCTTGTTATCCTCGATGGCAACGATACAATATGTGCCTTGCTGCCCCTTCTGTCACTGGGAAAGGACACCGCAAGATCGAACCCAAAGCTAAGCACTTCTCCCATGGCAAGAACTACCAATCTAGTTGGCCAAACCAAACGAATAATTCGAAGAGACTTGCAAAGATAACCAATCATACATAAAAGAATTTAGAGAAGATTCAAATATTATTCATAGATAGACTTGATCATAAACCGACAATTCATCAGTCTCAACAAACACACCGCAAAAAGAAGAAGATTACATCAAATAGATCTCCACGAGAGAGGGGGAGAACTTTGTATTGAGATCCAAAGAGAGAGAAGAAGCCATCTAGCTAATAACTATGGACCCGAAGGTCTGAGGTAAACTACTCACACTTCATCGGAGAGG
Source organism: Triticum aestivum (assembly GCF_018294505.1). Lineage (NCBI taxonomy): Eukaryota > Viridiplantae > Streptophyta > Magnoliopsida > Poales > Poaceae > Triticum > Triticum aestivum. The sequence goes on from NC_057803.1 coordinate 534,443,857, forward strand.
CTATGGTGATGTAGAAGCCCTCCGTGATGACGGCCCTCTCCGGCGGAGCTCCGGAACAGGCCCCAAGATGGGATCTCGTGGATACAGAAAGTTGCGGCGGTGGAATTAGGTTTATGGCTCCTGTTCTGATTGTTTGGGGGTATGTAGGTATATATAGGAGGCAGGAGTATGTCAGTGGAGCACCGAGGGGCCCACGAGGCAGGGGGCGCGCCCCCCACCCTCGTGACCGCCTCTTTGACTCCTTGGAGTAGGGTCCAAGTCTCATGGATCACGTTCGGTGAGAAAATCACGTTCCCGAAGGTTTTATTCCGTTTGGACTCCGTTTGATATTATGTTTCTCCGAAATACTGAAATAGGCAAAAAACAGCAATTCTGGGCTGGGCCTCCGGTTAATAGATTAGTCCCAAAAATAATATAAAGTGGAAAATAAAGCCCAATATAGTCCAAAACAGTAGATAATATAGCATGGAGCAATCAAAAATTATAGATACGTTGGAGACGTATCAGGCATCCCCAAGCTTAATTCCTGCTCGTCCTCGAGTAGGTAAATGATAAAAAGAGAATTTTTGATGCGGAATGCTACTTGGCATAATTTCAATGCAAATCTTCTTAATTGTGATATGAATATTCAGATTCGAAAGATTCAAGACAAAAGTTTATATTGACATAAAAAATAATAATACTTCAAGCATACTAACAAAGCATTTATGTCTTCTCAAAATATCATGGCCAAAGAAAGTTATCCCTACAAAATCATATAGTCTGGCTATGCTCTATCTTCACCACACAGAGTACTTAAATCATGCACAAGCCCGATGACAAGCCAAGCAATTGTTTCATACTCTAACTTTTTCAAAACTTTTTCAATCTTCACGCAATACATGAGCGTGAGCCATGGATATAGCACTATAGGTGGAATAGAATGGTGGTTGTGGAGAAGACAAAAAGGAGAAGATAGTCTCACATCAACTAGGCGTATCAACGGGCTATGGAGATGCCCATTAATAGATATCAATGTGAGTGAGTAGGGATTGCCATGCAACGGATGCACTAGAGCTATAAGTATATGAAAGCTCAAAAAGAAACTAAGTGGGTGTGCATCCAACTTGCTTGCTCATGAAGACCTAGGGCAATTTGAGGAAGCCCATCATTGGAATATACAAGCCAAGTTCTATAATGAAAGATTCCCACTAGTATATGAAAGTGATAACATGAGAGACTCTCTACTATGAAGATCATGGTGCTACTTTGAAGCACAAGTGTGGTAAAAGGATAGTAACATTGTCCCTTCTCTCTTTTTCTCTTATTTTTTTATTTGGGCCTTTTCTCTCTTTTTTATGGCCTCTTTTCTTTCTCTTTTTATTTGGGCTTCTTTGGCCTCTTTTATTTATTTTTCGTCTGGAGTCTCATCCTGACTTCTGGGGGAATCATAGTCTCCATCATTCTTTCCTCACTTGGGACAATGCTCTAAAAATAATGATCATCACACTTTTATTTTTCTTACAACTCAACAATTACAACTCAATACTTAGAACAAAATATGACTCTATATGAATGCCTCCGGCGGTGTACCGGGATATGCAATATGGCAATGATGAATGTGTCATGATAAACGGAACGGTGGAAAGTTGCATGGCAATATATCTCAGAATGGCTATGGAAATGCCATAATAGGTAGGTATGGTGGCTGTTTTGAGGAAGGTATATGGTGGGTGTATAATACCGGCGAAAGGTGCGCGGTATTAGAGAGGCTAGCAAAGGTGGAAGGGTGAGAGTGCGTATAATCCATGGACTCAACATTAGTCATAAAGAACTCATATACTTATTGCAAAAATCTAGAAGTTATCAAAGCAAAGTATTACGCGCATGCTCCTAGGGGGATAGATTGGTAGGAAAAGACCATCGCTCGTCCCCGACCGCCACTCATAAGGAAGACAATCAATAAATAAATCATGCTCCGACGTCATCACATAACGGTTCACCATACGTGCATGCTACGGCAATCACAAACTTTAACACAAGTATTCTTTAAATTCACAACTACTCAACTAGCATGACTCTAATATTATCACCTCCATATCTCAAAACAATTATCATGCTTCAATCTTTTTTTAGTATTCAACACACTCAAAAGAAAGTTTCACAAATCTTGAATACCAAGCATATTATTATTAAGCAAATTACCATGCTATTAAGAGACTCTCAAAATAATTTAAGTGAAGCATGGGAGATCAATAGTTTCTTTAAAACAAATCCACCACCGTGCTCTAAAAGATCTAAGTGAAGCACATAGAGCAAAATTATAATGCTCAAAAGATATAAGTGAAGCACATAGAGCAAAACTACTTAGCTCAAAAAGATATAAGTGAAGCACATAGAGCATAACTACATAGCTCAAAAGATATAAGTGAAGCACATAGAGTATTCTATCAAATTTTAATTCATGTATGGCTCTCTCAAAAGGTGTGTACAGCAAGGATGATTGTGGCATACTAAAACACAAAGAAAAAAATAATACAAGACGCTCCAAGCAAAACACATATCATGTTGGTGAATAAAAATATAGCTCCAAGTAAATTACCGATGGAAGTGGACGAAAGAGGGGATGCCTTCCGGGGCATCCCCAAGCTTTGACTTTTTGGTGTACTTGGATTATCTTGGGGGTGCCATGGGCATCCCCAATCTTAGGCTCTTGCCACTCCTTGTTCCATAATCCATCAAAAGAATTCACCCAAAACTTGAAAACTTCACAACACAAAACTCAATAGAAATCTCATGAGCCCCGTTAGAGAAATAAAACAAAATACCACTTCAAGGTACTGTAATGAACTCATTCTTTATTTATATTGGTGTTAAACCTACTGTATTCCAACTTCTCTATGGATTATAAACTATTTTACTAGCCATAGATTCATCAAAATAAGTAAACAACACACGAAAAACAGAATCTGTCAAAAACAGAACAGTCTGTAGTAATCTATAACTAACCCAAACTTATGGAACCCCAAAAATTCTAAAATAAATTTCTGGACGTGAGGAATTTATCTATTAATCATCTGCAAAAATAATTAACTAAACATCACTTTCCAAATAAAAATGACAGCAGTTCTCGTGAGCGCTAAAGTTTCTGTTTTTTACAGCAAGTTCAACAAAACTTTCCCCAAGTCTTCCCAACGGTTCTACTTGGCTCAAACACTAATTAAACACAAAAAACACAACCAAAACAGAGGCTAAATAATTTATTTATTAAATAACAGCAAGGATAAATATTGGGTTGTCTCCCAACAAGCGCTTTTCTTTAAAGCCTTATAGCTAGGCATAATATTTTAATGATGCTCACATGAAAGACAAGGATTGAAGCACAAAGAGAGCATCATAAAACACGTGACAAACACATCTAAGTCTAAAATACTTCCTATGCATAGGAATCTTATAGGCAAACAACTTATCAAGGCAAGCAACAACTAGCATATGCAAGGAAGCGTAAACAAACAATAGCAATCTCAACATAACAAGAGGCAACTTAGTAACATGAAAATTTCTACCACCATATTTTCCTCTCTCATAATAATTGTATGTGGGATCATAAGCAAATTCAACAAAATAGCTATCACATAAAATATTTTCAACACGATCCACATACATGCAAAGTTGACACTCTTTCAAAATAGTGGGATTAACATTAAGTAAAGTCATGACTTCTCCAAACCCACTTTTATCAAAAATTTCATAAGATTGGACGTTCTCCAAATATGTGGGATCTAAAGTTGACATTCTTCCAAATCCACTTTCAATAATATTGCAAACACTATTATCAATCTCATATTCATCATGGGGCTTAAATAAATTTTCAAGATCATAAGAAGAATCACCCCAATCATGATCATTGCAACAAGTAGAGGACATAGCAAAACTAGCATCCCCAAGCTTAGGGTTTTGCATATTATTAGCACAATTGACATTAATAGAATTTATAATAGAATCATTGCAATCATGCTTTCTATTCAAAGATCTATCGTGAATCACTTTATGAGGTAAATCATCACACTTTTCAGATTCACGAATTTCAAGCAAAACTTCATAAAGATAATCTAGTGCACAAAACTCACTAGCAATTGGTTTATCATAATTGGACCTCTTAAAAACATTAGAAAGTGGATGAGGATCCATAGATCTTAGGTTCTCTGTTTAGTAATAAATAAACAACTATTCTAACCATACGAGCAAACAAGAAGCAAGCGGGCAAAAAGAGGGAAATAGAGAAAGAGAGGGAGGAGGAGAAGGAGATTGGGAAAGAGAGGGTGAATAAAACGGCAAGGGTGAATTGGGGGGAGAGGAAAACGAGAGGCAAATGGCAACTAATGTAATGCGAGAGATAGGGATTGTGATGGGTACTTGGTATGTTGACTTTTTGCATAGACTCCCCGGCAACGGCGCCAGAAATTCTTCTTGCTACCTCTTGAGATTGCGTTGGATTTCCCCGAAGAGGAAGGGATGATGCAGCAAAGTAGCGTAAGTATTTCCCTTAGTTTTGAGAACCAAGGTATTAATCCAGTAGGAGGCCACGCTCAAGTCCCTCGTTCCTGCACAAAACGATAGCTACTCGCAACCAACGTGATTAGGGGTTGTCAATCCCTTCACGGTCACTTACGAGAGTGAGATCTGATAGATATAATATTTTTGGTATTTTTGGTATAGAGATGCAAAGTGAAAAGTAAAAGGCAAAGTAAAAAAGCAAAGCAAGATTAAAGTGATGGAGATTGATATGATGAGAATAGACCCGGGGCCATAGGTTTCACTAGTGTCTTCTCTCAAGAGCATAAGTATTCTACGGTGGGTGAACAAATTACTATTGAGCAATTGACAGAATTGAGCATAGTTATGAGAATATCTAGGCATGATCATGTATATAGGCATCACATCCGTGACAAGTAGACCGAAATGATTCTGCATCTACTACTATTACTCCACTCATCGACCGCTATCCAGCATGCATCTAGAGTATTAAGTTAAAAACAGCGTAACGCTTTAAGCAAGATGACATGATACAATATGAAATAAACCCCATCTTGTTATCCTCGATGGCAACGATACAATACGTGCATTGCTGCCCCTTCTGTCACTGGGAAAGGATACCGCAAAATCGAACCCAAAGCTAAGCACTTCTCCCATGGCAAGAACTACCAATCTAGTTGGCCAAACCAAACGGATAATTCGAAGAGACTTGCAAAGATAACCAATCATACATAAAAGAATTCAGAGAAGATTCAAATATTATTCATAGATAGACTTGATCATAAACCCACACACTACTAGAAAACATGCTATAGATAATATAGACACTAGTGGCGCATTATACATACGGTGCGCCACTACTATATAGTAATGGCGCACCTATACATAGTGCGCCATTAGTATCTAAAATAGTAATGGCGCACCTAGTAAAAAGTGCGCCACTACTATGTTTGACCAAGCTTTGACCCACTTCTGAACATAGTAATGGCGCACTTTTCCCCTGATGCACCATTGCTATTTTTGATACTAATGGCGCACTTTTCCATGCGGTGCGCCATTGTGGTTTTGTAGGCAAGTGCCGCAGCCCGACCGCCCACCATCTCTCTCCTCTCTCTCTCTCGCATGGAACCCTATCCTCTTCTCCCTCACCCCACGCACACACGTCTCTCGGCCTCGCCCCGGCCCCGATCCATGCCGCCTCCCAGTGCTCCCTCCTCTTCCTGCGCGGCGGCCCTTGCCCTCCTCTCTCTTCGGTCCCCTTCGCGCCTCCTCGCGGCAGTCGCAGCCAAGGAGCCCGAGCTCGGCGGCGACGGATCGGAAGGCAGCGTCGGTGTTGGATCTAGGAGTGGTGGAGCCGCCGCCGTCTCCACTCGCTGGGAACCGGCCAGAGACGCCCCACGAGCTTCACAGGTGCCACCCCCTCCGCCACCAGCCACGGGGACATCCTTGAGGCTGTCATCATCACCGACCGCGCCACCGGAGGTCCAAGGGATACGGATTCGTGAGCATGCTTCCTTCCTCCTCCTCCATTTCTTCTTTCCTGCTGTGTGTTCTTCCGGGGTGAGGATCATGGGGAGGGTTTGATTTTCAAGCTAGAGTTTTGTGATATTTTGGCCACAGGTTTGTGGGGATCAGGGGTCTGGGGTTCAATTGGGGTGGTTTGTGACCTCAAACGGCGGTGATCGGCTTGCAAGGCTTGTGAATTTGGGAGTTTTGCGGTGCTAATAATAAAGCAAGCTTGCGGAGCTGATTGCTTTGGGGCGGTAACAGGGAAAATTTTCATGAGGCCTAGGGCGTCGTCCATGTAAAAACATTTTTTGGCTGCTTGGGAATTTTTAGGCCTCTAAATTGGACTAAAATTTAGGTGTTTCATCATGAATTGCAGAACTATTTGAAGTGAATGCGGAAGCAATTTCGTTTTGGGGAAGGAAAATTGGGGGAATGTGTTTCAACGATGTTAATTTGTCTTAATTTTGTGCGGACATGCGAACAGGTGACCTTCCGCGATCCAGATTCAGCGAGGATGGCCTGCATGGATCCCTATCCAGTAATTGACGGGCGGCGTGCCAACTGTAATCTTGCCATTCCGTGGCGACCTGGACCAGCTATGCCTTTTGGTCAGTCTCTGACCTGGTTTTCTATTGCCCCAATTACAACTTTTTGAACTGCCAAATGTCTGTTGAGTTCTTTCCTGCAGCTTAATATTTTGCCAAGCTGGTTTAATTTAAAGTCAATGCATGTTTCCAGTGTATTAGAGTTGCCATAATCATCCCATTTTCTATCATTTCAGAGTCTCCAGGATATACAGGTATATGATGTAATACTTTGCTCCCTGTCAATGAGTACGCTCAGAGTTTCTTGAGCATTTTTTGGGATCGTCAATTTGTTTAGCCATGTCATATAGATATTGTTATGATTGGTTAATATCCAACTGTGGTAGGTAGACGATAGAAATAAAATGCATTACCGATCTAAATGGGGTTCAGTAGTTCATAGTTATACTCATTGAGAGGTAATATAACTTAATATCAGTTTAATGTGTATGACTGTAACTTGCGGCGAAGGAGCAGAGGCGGCAGCCCGCGCGCAGGGCGGCTGCTCCGGCCAGCCCCTTCGACTTCTCCACCGTGATGAACTTGCTGAATGTAACCAAGAGCTTATACTGAATTATCTGAATGAAGCGTTTACAGTTTCATACTCTGTTTTGTTCTGTTCATTTTCATATGCGAGTTCTTGGAGGACTTACATATACTACAGGTTTGAATCGGTTGTTAATTTCGTTGGGTTTCACTAAAGATATTCGCGTCCATTTTTAACATATTCGAACTTGCTCAATGTAACCAAGCTCTACTAAAGCATTTTACAGTTTCTGCAAAACTAGAAATATTCTTCTCTGTTCTCTCCATTGTCAAAGTTGAGTTCTTGGGAAGATTTATTTATACAAGCTCGAATTTCCTGTGAATTTGTTTTGATTTCATGGGAATTTGTGTGACAATTAACTTGAATCATGGATTTTGTTGTGGCGTGGGCGCAGGACCTGAGCATCAAGGAGATGGCGGAGCAGATCGCCAAGGACCCGTCCTTCGGCGAGATGCCCTGTAAATCTACTGTATGATCAATCAAAACACGTTTTGTCCAAAGTCCAAACTTAATGGTAAACAAGAGGCTAATCTTGCTATTTTTGTTTGTTATGCGGTTTGCACTTTCTGTTTCCTTGAACAGTTTACAGTTAATCTAATTTACATTTTTTTATGTTAACTTTAGCAATTAATTTACCTCAAACAAGGTAATTTTTTATGTTAAGAAATTAGAATGTTTGTGACCGACTGTTTAATAAGATGCTCTTTTCACAAGGTGTGATATTGTGGCATATTTACCCTGGAGCTAGCATATATATGGAGCTGACTTTGTTCCTGGAGGTGAGCATATATTGTTGATCTTCTCATGTCAATTGCAGCAGTTCCTTGATTCACAATTTATATAGCGTGGTATAGTGGTTATATTTGGAGGTTTATCCCTGTGAAATAATCACCGCAAGGTGAGTACTTTCTACAGCTAATGTTTTATGCATAAGCTCAGTGTGTTTGGTCAATTAGCTACTGCTCAATTATAATTGGTGACCTTCCATTGATGATAGGTTTAGAAATTATGCATTGAGTCACTAGGACCTGACCTGGAGTACTTGGTTAATTCAGTGATCTTTTAAAAAAAAATTAACTGAATTATTTTGGGCAATGGAGTACTGAATTTTAACTGAGTAACTTGCACTTGCATATGCACTAGACCACTTGTAAATTCTTTGGCTCCTCTTTAATCTGGTGTAATTACTTAACTGACGGTAATAGCCCTGACACTTGTAAGTAACCATATCATTCAAACATCCAATTAAATCTATTCTACTCCATTTCCTGAGATGAAATTGTGATGATGGGAGTGACATTAAACAGCTTGAACATCTAATTGTGCATGTACTCCATTGTTATATACTGATCCATCTTGTCTTTGCCCCTTGTTAACATTCAAATTGTTAATTGCATTCAAAGTGTTAATTGCAGGAGCAGACACAGAGGAGGAATCTGCTACCTCAAAGCAGTTGATCGACGCCGGGAGGGTGGGTATGTGATGTCGGAGGCTGCTGGGAGGGTGGTGATGAGCTACCGAAGAGATGAGTTCTGGCTCTCCTCGATGCCAGGACGAGGCGCTGCTGCCGATCGGACATGGACTCAATTGATTTTGATTTGAAATATGATGGGTTGTAATGTAAAAATGCACTTCAGTTCAAAATTTCCTCCCCTTGCGAGAGGTATTCTTGGATGGAGGGAGTAGAAGATTAGTTATAGGATTTTGTTTTATTTCTGTGCAATTTTCTTTTTATTGGATACTTGTAAAGACATGGTAATATTCTTGCTATAATAAAAATTATGGTTCTATTTCATTTTTTGTTTTTAAATTATTTTTCCTTATAGGTTGTTTTTTGTAAATTTGTATTTTTTTTTTGTTTTTCAAATATACTATTAGTGGCGCATTTCAGCCTTTATTGGTGGCGCACCTAGCTTTTTAGCTAGTGGCGCACCTCTAAGGTTACTAGTGGCACACTTGGCTTTATTACTAGTGGGGCACCTAAGGGTTAGTAATGGCACACTATTAGGTGCGCCATTACTGTCTAGGATAGTAATGGCGCACCAAATGTGCGTCATTACTAAAACTTACTAATGGCATGCTAGTAATGGCGCACCTAATGTGCGCCATTAGTAGCCAAGATAGGTGCGCCATTAATAACCTGTTTTCCAGTAGTGACAATTCATCAGTCTCAACAAACACACCGCAAAAAGAAGATTACATCGAATAGATCTCCACGAGAGAGGGGGAGAACTTTGTATTGAGATCCAAAGAGAGAGAAGAAGCCATCTAGCTAATAACTATGGACCCGAAGGTCTGAGGTAAACTACTCACACTTCATCGGAGAGGCTATGGTAATGTAGAAGCCCTCCTTGATGACGGCCCTCTCCGGCGAAGCTCCGGAATAGGCCCCAAGATGGGATCTCGTGGATACAGAAAGTTGCGGCGGTGGAATTAGGTTTATGGCTCCTGTTCTGATCGTTTGGGGGTACGTAGGTATATATAGGAGGAAGGGGTATGTCGGTGGAGCACCGAGGGGCCCACGAGGCAGGGGGCGCGCCCCCCACCCTCGTGACCGCCTCTTTGACTCCTTGGAGTAGGGTCCAAGTCTCCTGGATCACGTTCGGTGAGAAAATCACGTTTCCGAAGGTTTTATTCCGTTTGGACTCCGTTTGATATTTTGTTTCTCCGAAATACTGAAATAGGCAAAAAACAGCAATTCTGGGCTGGGCCTCCGGTTAATAGGTTAGTCCCAAAAATAATATAAAAGTAGAAAATAAAGCCCAATATAGTCCAAAACAGTATATAATATAGCATGGAGCAATCAAAAATTATAGATACGTTGGAGACGTATCAGCGGCCGACCCAAACGGACAAAAAGCGGACAAAAACACCGTCCGTTTGGGTCAGCCCGTTGGAGTTGCTCTTACCTACACATGTAAAATAGTGTAGTCCAACAATAATAATATAAATATATAAAAATCCTCGCGTAATTAATTTACGCAAAATAGTTTATCCAAAGATATGTGGCCTGGCGCCGAAATCATTGTCGATGCAGGGCGTCGGCGTGATGCGGTAAAGGCGTGGCAAAGCCGAACGACCACGCGATCGTCGTTAATGCGGCCACCATTTGATAGACAAACCAGAGTAATAATTCCTCGGAAAAATAAACCTAAACAAGCAAAAATTACTAGGATTAATAGCACCTGGTTTATTTGTTATAGCAATCCGAAGAAAGGTGACTCCCAAAATTGGGACTCGATCCGCACACCCATTGCCTGATGGGCGATAAAACGACGGCATGGCGACGCTGGCAAAGCTTGACTCGCCGAGACAAAGCCCTTGGTCCAGCTAACGTGACGAAGCTAGTCGGCTGGTGACGCCGGAGTAACTGGAGTAGGTTTGATGAAGATATGGTGAAGCCCCCGGTCCAGCCGAGGTGACAGAGCAGGTCGGTAAGGAGACGTTGTAGCTGCCGTGTCAGCAGAGGTGTTGAAGCAGTTCGGCGTGATGGACATCGACTTGAAGAAGCAACAGTGCGGCCATGCCGACGCAGGTCGTAACTTATGATGCGGTCAATGTTGGCTTGATGAAGTGATCATGCGGCAATATCGGTGTGCCCGCTCTGTGTGATCCATAGGGTGGCGATGTTGGCGATTATTTATCCTTTGCGATTCCGAATTCTTTGTTCGGCTCGCCGAGATGATGATCCGAAGAAGTTGAGCTCGGCTCAACAAAGCGACGACATGTCTAGTGCAGGTTGGCAACCGTGAAGTAATATTGCCGGACTGATTTGACACTAGCATGACGGTGAAGATTACCTCCGAAAAGGAGCAAAATTCGTGAGCATGTGTTCGGAAACAAAACACAATACCCTAGAAAGAGATTCTTCCAAAAAGATTGTCCAATATCTCGTTCATGAAGAGAGATGATCTCAGGTCGATTCGTATTCGCGTAGAAAACAGATCCGAAAAGTGATGCACTAATCGGAAGGTTTCTGAAGTTTGAACGGTCGGATCGAGCTGAAATTTTGAGAGGTGGTAGATATGGAAATTCTGCAGCAGATGAACGGTTGGATCTTCCAAATAACCTCCGAGATGGGCTCTGGATACCACGCCCTAAACTCGTCCTGATTCCTGTCTAGACTCGACAGGGCTCCGGTATATCGGAGATCGGCGGAGATTGCTCCGTCGGAACGCGACAAAATTTTACAGGGTTGTTGTAGACTCAATTTCGCACAATTCCACTGAAGGAATCGTCAAAGCGATGGTGGTGGCAGCAGATACAATTTTGCTATCCAAAAGAACAGCACGGTCGCCCGAGGGCAATGTTGACGTTGAGCCCCCGAGCTCTAAGGATGATTCCTCCATGATCGTGATAGAGATCGGAGTTGATGTTTGATGAAGGCCCTCGTCCAAACATGACGATTAGAAGCGGGGCACAGTCCTTGGTCAAGCCAAGGTAACCAGTCGACCCGGCGACGAAGACGCCGATGTCGTAGTTGATCTGCAGGCGAGTCATTGATCCTTTGTCGATCTCATAGTGGAACTCTTAATGAAAGCACCATTATCGGTGTCAAAACCGGCAGATCTCGGGGTAGGGGGTCCCGAGCTGTGGATTCTCGGATCAATGATAACAGGAACGAAGGAGATGATGTTTTACCCAGGTTCGGGCCCTCTTGATGGAGGTAAAACCCTACGTCCTACTCTTGTTTATATTGATGGAGTATCAAGTACAGAGTTGATCTACCTCGAGATCATATGTTGTGGTCTAAAACACGAGGTTATGATGAATAATGTCATAATGATCTAGCGACTAGCCTGGCCTCGGCTTATATAATGTACCGAAGGCCTGGGATAACAAGATTCCTAGTCGAATACGTTGGTGGAGAGGAGTCTTTGTCTTGATCATCAAGTCTTGTGAAATCTTCCTCGTGTGCGGCATGGGCTGCCCGAAGTGGGCCATGAGTGAACCGCCATGGGGGTCCTCGGCCCGATCCAGCTGGTCGGGAGACGACGTGGTGAGTACCCCCTAGTCCAAGACACCATCACCCACCTCCGCCCGTGCTGTCCGACTGCCGGAGCCCGCCTCACTCGCGTCACCGGCCGTCGCAGGGAACAGCGCCGGGCGCGGAGGGCCGCTACCGCTCGTCTCCATCGGGTGCAGGACACCGAGTGGCTGCCGACGGGCGCTGCCCCGTGCCCGGTGCGGTCTGCGGCAGGGTAGCAGAGTTGCTTGGCTCTTTTTCTCTGTAGCATGAATGTATATATTGATTATCGAAATTATTGATGTTGAGTTCTGTAAATTGATATACAAACAATGTTGTAGCTGCCAATTTTTGACGGCCAGGTGTTGTGCGAACCACGGAGGGGTGAGTCAGGGCCTAAGATCAGGCCGAAAGGCGTAGTCGATGGACAACATGTCAATATTCCTGTACTACCCCTTGTTGGTACGGAGGGACGGAGGAGGCTAGGATATATTGATTATCGAAAATATTGATGTTGAGTTCTGTAAATTGATATACAAACAATGTTGTAGCTGCCATTTTTTGACGGTCAGGTGTTGTGTGAACCATTTGTAATAGACTTGTTGTGTAAATTGATCTATGAAGAATGTCATGAGAAAAGTTTTAGAAAATGTCCCGTGATTTTTTTAAATTAAAAAAATCTTTGCCATCTGTAAATTAGATCAGCTGACGGCAAAGATTGTGTTTCAGCTGACAGCAAAGATATTTCTTTGTCGTGTGTTATTGGGATTGGCAGACGGCAAAGTCTTTGCCGTCTTCCTGATGAAAAGCTGACGGCAAAGTATTCTTTGCCGACTTATCTTTGTCGTCTGAGTTTGCCGTCTGCTTCCTGACGGCAAAATCTTTGCCGTCTGTGATCCACAGACGGCAAATTACCTGTTTCCTGTAGTGGATGTAATCAAACCATATATGACATGATAAGACCAAAGATGACATGAATCAATTTGTCGTTATCCTTTTTGAGGTAATGCTTTAGTCATTGTAGATTTACACAAAAAGTAGCGCAGTTGAATCTGTTGAAGTGACACCATTTTTTGGTACGCTAAACCACGTTTGTCTTTTCTTAACATTTGGAACTTAAGAAATGTGCAAAGTGTTTGCAAAACTATTCAAATCAAACAAGTGCTACTTTACAGGTTATCCCAAAATGTTGGGTATTCCTCCATCACTATGTCGAGGCAAAGTGTTTTTCATAGAGAGCGGTATATTTTGAAAAAAAATGCCTTTTGCAAAAGAGTGAGTATGAGGACAGTGCAACTCGACGAGATAACATAATATGCATCATCCCATCAAAGGAAGAAACAATGGAAGTTGTTCCAGAGTTTCCTATTGTAATGACTGATACAGAAGTCTCTACATGATATGTATACACTTCAGTTGAACTTGCAGCTGAACCATGCAGGAAAAACTCATGCAAACAAGGCATTGTTGTTAGACAACGGTATATCTACGGTACACATGCAAGCATTGGTGGGCCCTGACTTCAGAATTGGCTAAATACCAAAATAATCAGAGATAGTATCCATATACATGATTCGAGATTAGATCTTGATAAACTCCTCCGAAAGACTTAGAGTCTAACGAATACGTATGGAACTATAAACTGATACAAATCAAATTTGGTTTTTATCCATAAAGATCAAGTTGTTGCTACTAAAAAATTCAAGGAGTTGACTACTGCGAGATTGTCTCACCGCTGCGATGCTTAAAGTTAGTTTGTGTTATACTAGCAATTAATACGCATTAAAATTATGAGATATGTTAGATGGACACCAAAAGGATTTCCAAGGACATGTAAACAAATGTGAGACTAGACATAAGTAAACAAATGTTACTTTTACAAGGTGCGAGATATCCCAAATAAATAAATACTAGTATGAGAACACCACTACTGTAGAAACACAAATTATAAATGCATGTATGTGATCTCAACTCAAAAACATGGTCTTGATTGTAGTTTCTCTACCCAGCCAATTTTTTCAGTTCTATGTCATAGTAGATGGGGGCATACAAATTGCAATTTCAACATGGTGATTGATGTTGTCTCCTGCCTAATCTACCATCTTGTGCATTCAACTTACTCATACCATTCAGAAAAAGGTTACTCATGGCCATTATAATATGTATGTTATTTCGCTATAAATATTGCAAAGGACCTATTATGATCACTCGATACTATTCAGTTACTACAACATGATCTTTCACTATAGTTCCGCTTTTTTTTCTTGTGAACCATGCAACGGTCACATGATACCATCATCTTTTGACGATCTCCTAAGCCGGTGACAACTCTTTATTTTTTTTTATGGGTTCGTAGTAACGCACGGGCATTGTGCTAGTAATAGTGAAGGGAGAGAGTAGCTCCCAATCAAATCCATTAAACACCCACAAAAGCGGGGAAAATCTAACAAACGCCCACCAAACTTTAGGTCTCTGGTCCTCGTCACCCATCAAGCAGACAATGCTGCCCCTTGAAGCAACATCTCAGTACTATCTCACACCACACCACGCTAAACCAAACCGCCGTGATATTTCATCGCATTGCCGAAAGTGCCACACAGCATACCGCATACACGATGACGAGCCCCACGCTCGCGCGCAAGGCCAAGCTCAAGAACCACCTCGTCTCCGCGAAGGCCAAGCTCAGGCAGCACGTCACCCTCCGCCGCATCGTCCTCGTCGCCGCCGCATCCGCCGCGGCCTTCATTCTCCTCCTCACCGTCCGCACCCTCTCCGCCTCGCACGCCAGATCACCGGGCGCCGCCTCGTCCACCACCTCCCCGCCCGAGGCCGTACGGCGCAACACGCAGCAGCAACAGCAGGGCGGGTGCGCGAAGCTGCCTGGGCCCGTCGCCGAGGCGCTGGTTCACTACGCGACCGCCAACGCGACGCTGCCGCAGACGGCGGCCGAGGTCGCGATGACCGCGCGCTTGCTGGCGCAGCGCGCTCCGTGCAACCTCCTGGTGTTCGGCGGTCTTGGCCCCGACAGCGCGCTCTGGGCGGCGCTCAACCACGGCGGACGCACCGCCTTCCTCGAGGAGGACGCCGCCCTGATCACCGAAGTTGGCGCTCGCCACCCGGGCCTCGGCCTCGAGTCCCACCAGGTCGCCTACCAGACCACGCTCGCCGACGCCGACGAGCTCCTCGGCCTCCGCGGCTCCCCGGACTGCACCGCCTCCCCGCCCAAGGATCATCCACTCTCGCCGGACCACTTCGAGGGATCCCCATGCAAGCTCGCCATGCGTGGGCTGCCGGCAGCGTTCTACGAGACGGAGTGGGACGTGATCATGGTGGACGCGCCGACTGGGTGGGTGCCAGAGGCGCCGGGGAGGGTGGGCGGCGCGATATACATGGCCGGGATGGCGGCGCGGGCACGGCGGCCGGGGAGTGGCGAGACGGAGGTGTTGGTCCACGACGTGGACAGGACGGTGGAGGACAGCTTCTCCAGGGCGTTCCTGTGCGCAGGCTACCTTGAGGAGGAGGTCGGCAGGCTCAGGCGCTTCGCCATCCCGAGCCACAGGGAAAAGGAAGGAATGCCATTTTGCCCTTGAGAGCAAAACATAAGCACATACAACTACAAAAATCTATACTACTATGTTTGTAGGATTTAGAACCAAAAGGATCTGCAACATGGCAATTCCAAGATTCTTGATTTCTTTTTGTTGCCCTGGGACGAACAAGAATGTTTTGATTTCTTTTGATCCATTTTCAGTTATAAACATGGGAAGATGGGATCTGTTGTATACGGACTCCAGGATGAACACTCCCTGTGACATTAATTTGTGTGAATTCTTTCCTGAATTTCAGTGATCTATCTTTTGGTGTACATTTTAAATTTTCCATGCGACGTTGCAATCGATCAAGCAATGTAGTGCCACCCAGCCAGGTAGGGAGTCACCAACTCCTTCCTATGCAAGCACCAACCTCAACAACTCCTCCAACAACTTAAAAGGAATGGCCCAGTCGACTCATGAACTAACCACCTTTTGTTAGCAGGATCAGATTTACAACCACCTTTTGTTCTCAAGATACGGAGCAATGGGGTATATGTCATAGGAGATATGGTCTGATCTAGTCATTGCATTTTTCCTAATTTTTCAGGAAGATCGAACTGCAATACCAATTGCAGCTATCGTTCTGATTCCCAGCAGCATCATGGGTTCAGCTTCTGCATTTTCATGTTAATATTACAGAAAATTATGCGACTGAGGCAGGCCCAAGGATTTGGAGTTTGTTCAGTTGTCATGCTTGCATAATGCATCCACCATGGGTTATCATGGTGGGATACTGGACTACATTGCTTTATCATGAGAAATTGCCATTTTCTCTCCTCAATGTTTGTTCAGAACTATGTTCTTTATGTTCAGATAATTTGCTACAGCAATCTGTGGTATTTGTACTGTACATCCTTCCTTGTAAATCTTCTTGTACTTCAAATATCATCACGAAGACAAAATATGAGGGCCATAAACCGTCAAAAATCCGCTACAAACCTTGGCTTGTATTTCTTAGACCTCCCCAGCCCCTAAGCTTCACCATGCCCCCTTAGTACACATTCAATACAAATGGCAGCATATGCTCATTAAGCTCACAAGGCATCTGCCTCACTTAAAAATAATGGTACCGGTATCGCCCAACTCTTGTAATGATCTTCAGCTGTACAAAAATGGCAGTAGCTCTTTTTCAATTAATTATGGCCATTTGGAGAGAAGTTGCTCTTCTAGAGATGCTTTGTAGAAAAATGCATACTGCCATCCCAGGACTTTGAACTTTGAAATGCTGGAATCTTTGACAGTTCGATCCCACTCATCTGTTTCACAGATCTCAACTCTTGATGCAGCGCGCTTTGCGCACCGCTTCCTGAACATTCCGCTCATGTTCTCTGAGCATATCCTCTATGTTCCCATCTTGAGTAGCCAGTGGACCAGACAAATTGACTATTTTGCTCTTACCCTTGTAGTCCTGATCAGACAAAAAACAAAGACATATAATATTTTAGGTAAGAGACACTCAAAATGTTTTAATAGAATAAATTGGAAGGTACATACAAAAGAAACCAATATGTATGAAATGATGGTGAACTGATGTCCCAACAAAGGACAATATAAGCATCTGAACTCTCAGCAGAAAATAATTCATCTTAAATCAAGCACTCACAAATAACCTTTGTGTTTCTTATTCTAGAAATACTAATATAAATATTTAATATTTTTTATCATGTCAGCAGAAGAGTTCCTTTTACTTAAGGAATAGTTTTGCAGCATAAACAGCGCCAATACACCAACAGTATCACTGGGCTTGCACTAAAAAAGGTCCTCGAACGCTTAGCTGACATATTATGTGATTTTCTGCTGTCCAGACTTATGCTTTGGTTGATTAAACAGCAGTTATATGTAAAAAAACGCACTATCTTTAGCATTACCATACTTACCACCATTGGGCCTTTTACTCCTATCTCTTTGTTGTGAGAAGCAGGCACAATGTTCCCTACGCCAGTCGATTCAGGTTTAAACATGTCTGAGCCCTTTGTCCTTGAAATGTTGGAATTTGCCAATCGGCCAGATCTGTATTTGCGTTCAGGTACTTCGTGATGGTCCATATAATTGTTACCTCCATTGTTCCATGTGGAATCAAACCCTAGAGGTTGTACCTCAGTAGCCAACGTCAGTTGATCATCCTTTGGATTGAGATGTGCACTATTGAACCTTGTTTTGGTATGCTGAAGCCTCTGTATGATGGAAAAGCAACAGTCAAATAATGCAATCCTGTTATTAAAAAGAGTGCAGAATGTGACCACTTTAGGAAAAAAGACGTAGGAGTGCATCATTTCACGTAAGGCATTCCGTTTCTTCTGATTGCAGTGATCATCAATGAAAAACTATACACAGAAAGGAAGCATCTCAACAAATGATTGCCGAGCGATTGTACGCACCTGCGGTTTAATAGAACCATATGCAGCACGGTTTTCTCTAGGATTCTCAATTCCTGATCGAACAGATTCTGGCCTTCTTTGTCTATCCAAAGAGCAAGAAGTATTTCTGGGTCAACTAACAAAGCATCTCAACTGCATCTTCCCTATGAACAGAAAGAAAGGATATGAAATCATACCTTCTTGCTTCCTCTTGTCGGAGTCTAGCATCATATTCTTTGCTCGGTGGACACTTTGGTAAGTCCGAAGGGCTGCAAGCAAGTGGCTCTGTTCTAAAAAACTGAAGAATTGGATACATAGGTTAAATGCTGGTACGCAAATATCTTTTAATAAATGCAGTTTGCAAAACTAGCCAGCTGACCTAATAAATATATACCAACTGATCTAGAAATAATAAGTTGATGATCTTCACCAGGTTAGATTAGTTTTGGCATGATGCTAGGTTTTAAAAGGTACTACTGGACCAATCTGACAGTTTATTCCAGCAAACAAAATCTGATAGCTTATTCAGGCTGTATGCACAATTTTCCATGCAATAAGCTGAAAACTGACCAAGTTCAGATCTAGTCCAAATGCTTCAGTGAGGTAACTAGCCACATATAGTAGACTAATTAACTTAGTTTCATTTTGTTACTCATGACATAACATATGCATGAAAGTTGTTGCAGCAAAAAAACATTCAGGCTCATCAAAAGATGTTCAAATTCCTCTACTTACCACAAACAAATTGTACAAAAGTAGATACTTTTATACCGTGGTAACCTAAAAGTTTTCATGGTACTAGTCCTGATCAGTATTTCAGGTTGCTGTTAACAGACCCAATAGTATTGTCCTTTGAACCCTTGTGGCTGCCCTGCCTTGGTATTATCCTTTTATTAGTGTCATGATATAATACTTTCAGAATTTCTATAAGTCAATAGTTTACAAACTAAAATACGATGACCAGGAACCAGCAGAGGTTGACTAAACTTACGTCACTCTGAAGACTTGAGGCAGCTGTTCCACGAGCTTCTGGTTCTAATGCAAGCAAGTTATCTAGAAGAACTAGAGCTGATGGAGGTAAATCTTTGAAATTCTCAGCAATGCACCGCTTATACTGGCAGAGGGGCTTGAACATCCCTGTTGGGGGCACTTCCAATTTCTGCCAGTACTCGTCAGAAGGTGATCCACAGAGCTTGAAAATCTTGTGAATTTGCTCCACCTAGCATGGAATTATTGTAGAACACATATTAAATAACATAAGAGCAACTGTGAGTCAACCAGATCACAATATACCCTTTTCTTGATGCTAAAAGTGTAGCAGTTTCTTGTACCTCAGTTCTGCCTGGCATGATTGGCTTGGCAGCCAGCAATTCCCCAAAAATGCACCCTGTACTCCACATATCCACAGCAGCACTGTACCTGGTGGCACCAAGCAGAAGTTCTGGTGGTCTGTACCACAATGTTGCAACACGGCTTGTCAGTGGTTGCCGACTCTCAGGATCATAAAATGTAGCTAAGCCAAAGTCAGCAATCTTCAAAACACCATTGCTATCAATCAAGAGATTGGAGCCCTTCATGTCACGATGAAGAATTCCTTTGCTGTGGCAATGATCAAGGCCACTAAATATCTGTTGCATCAAACACTTGACCTGGATGAGACTCATGAGAAATAATTTAAGTTCATGTCATGCATTCCAATCAAAATATCAGTAGAAGAATAGTATCATAATCACCTGTGACTCGGTGAACTTGAGTTCTGGAGTTGCAGCAAGGCCAACAAGGTCATGTTCCATGTATTCAAAGACGAGATATAGGTTTTGTGAAACAGGAGATGTTATTATCCCTTCCAACTTTATAACATTGGGATGATTGAGTTTCCGAAGAACACATATTTCTCTAGCCATAAAGCGCACACTTTCAGGATCTGTATTGGCAAACCGAACCTTTTTGAGCGCAACAATTTTGGCTGTTCTAAGATCCCGAGCTTTGTAAACACTACTATAAGTCCCTTGTCCAATCTGCAACTCAAAAGAATAAATGCAAAACGGGGAAATTGAGAAGAAGAAGAAAGTACTAACAAGAAATAATATCATTTTTTTCCTGATGAAGTAACTTGTATCATCAAACTGATAATGTACCTTACTTAATCTCTCAAACAAATCAGCTCGCAGTGGGGCCCAGCCTTGCACTGCCTCAGGTGCCACAGTCACAAGCCAATCTGGCCATCCAGTATTCAAATGTTCAGCTGATAACCGCTTCGCCCCATTGAAGAAACCTAAATCCAGTTTATTACCGTATCGTCCAATTATGCCATTGTGCCGAGTGCTGATCCAGATTTTGAGTCTATGTCTTGCCCTCGGCTTCCTAGGAGGGTCAAAACCAAGAACTGGCTTCTCTTTCAACTGGACATTGGGCACTTCTGTATTTCTGCCATCACCAGCAACTTCAGGTACAGCCGACAATTCATCCTTGCTGGACGGTGCGATTAACCCATGTATACACGTGCCATCAGTGGTCTGGCTTTTCGAGGTGGCACTATCTTCTTGTTTAGTGCATTTAGAACAAAAGCGGCCTATAAACACATTTAGTGCCTTTCCACTTGATCGAAGGAATTGAATATGTATCTTCATTCAGCAAAAAGACAAGCAATGCCTGAACTTCTCAATGTTACAGCAGCCTTGAAGATATTTTAATTTGACGGCATGAGAAGTCCAAATTCCAGACTGTAATATGAAGAAAAGATATGTCCAAATATTTCCTTCAACTTGAGTGCAAAGTTCATTGTACTAGATTAAGAAAGCAAAACTAGTAGAAACTCAATTAGAATCTTATGTCGAGAATAAAAAAGAGAAACTTCACCATAGTCATGATTGCAATTTCTAACTCTATCCAAGGAAGTTATTCCAAATTCAAAAAGGAATTATACTGTAAGCAGCCAAATGTGACCGAAATTCCACATTTTGAAGCTAGCATCAAGAGCAAAACAGTTTTACTATATCAAGGACAATTTAAAACAAATACAAATTCAAATAGATCCGTAAACCAAAGTCACAAGTTAAGAAGTCAAGAAAAAAAAGCAAGGATATAGACAATCCATCAAAACTGCAATGTTCTAATACAACAATAAAATAATATGATCAAAATTCCATCTTCTGAGGCTATATCATGAACTGGTCATTCTTCTGGTTAAAATTGATTCGATTTTAAGAGCAAAACATTAAGGCTAAAACAATCGAAATTACTTTTTGAAGGGAAATCAAATAATAAACCTATAAAGCAAAATCACAAGTTAAGAAGTCAACAACATGAGAAAGGGATGCCAGCAATCCATGAAAACTACAATCTTGTCCTACACAACTAATCAATTTAGGCTCTTCACAGCAAAGGACAGAACCATATATAGTTTAGCTGTCAACTAGTCATATATTTCAACATTTCGAGGAAATATGTGAAGAATTATGATGGATACCTTAATTTCCCGCTTGACGCCCCTTTCAAGAAAATGCAATGGCACCAGAAACTGAACAATCTCCCCCACCTTCCCCTCACTCCATTCTAATCCTGAAATGGAGGAGAGGAAGGTGGGAATAACTATGCAAAATGAATTTGTTAAAATGAGATTGTGCCTTAATGGTATATTTTTGTGAAGATCTCTTTCGCGCTAATTGAACAAAAAGTAAGGTAGAGAAAATTCAAACAAAAAAAGACAATAGAAAATGGCACCTAAAAGGTACAGTGATGTAGATTAAAAACTACAGGTGGGGAGGATTTGTAGAGAACTAAAGTTAGCATGTATGCATGTTTCTTCTGTCTATTTTCTTCCTGCCCTATTATGGATAGAAGTGGGTGACTAAATAAACCATGAAATAAATCTAGGGAAGAAGAAATTACAGAAGCTTGCAGAAGTAACTAAACCTTTGCGGTGCAGGTCAGGATCCCTGCATACCCAGAGTCTATCCGACTGACAGTTTGACGTCACCTTCTACAACACCTTGGGGTGAGCTGATCATGTGAACTGGCCTTGTTCGAAGATTGCAACAAGCTTGACACCCGAACAAGTGCGAGCACATAACAATCCTAGTCCAGCATTTCGTCGAACACCTTATGGTCAGTCTCCTCACGCTCGTCGAGCAGGCACCGCGACCTTATGGTGAATTGGTGGTGATGGGGAACGTTGCCGATTAAATTCAAGATTGTTGCACGCAGTGGTGGATGTGGAACTGGAGGTACGTGCCGGCCGGGGCCGGCATGAGAAGAGAGAGATAACGTCGGGGACTGCTTCTTCGAACTTCGTGTCCTTCGTCCAATTTTAGGAGGGCGCTGCTGGGAGCTTGCTGCTGCATCACCACTGCCTCTCCACTTCTCTGTGTCTTGTCCGATGGTCGCTTGTTCAGCGCATGTTTTAGTTGTGGCGTTCCAAATTCAAAATTCTTTTTTCAACAGAAGCAAAAAAATTGTCTGCTACACTAACTAAGTAAGGAAAACGTTAACCTTCAGCCGGCTGATGCTCACACAACATCCGCCGCCAGCGTTGCCGTCGGATTGATTTCGATCCAGCGTTCGCACGGGCGACAAGTCCCGTGCAGCTAGTTTTTTTTTTCTTTGCAGCAAGCATCTTGTTTCAGAAGCTTTCTGCACCAGAGATCTTGTTTCAGAAAGAAAAAAAGTATTTGGTGGTGAAGTTTTTCTTTCGGCAACATGGTCTAGTTTCAGAAAGTTTCTGCAACAAAGGTCTTTTGTTTCAAAAAGAAGAAAAATGGTTCGACGATAAATATTTTCTCTTCTACAACAAGGGTATTGTTTAAGAAACATAGCCCCGGTTGCAGAAAACGCAGAATGAGCGTCCCGCGTTAGAGCATACAAGGCCATGCATTGCAACACGACGCATATTTCAGAAATAGCTTCGGTTGTAGAAATTGCCATACGAGTGCGTTGTCGTGCTGGAGTAGAGGCAGTTTCTTGGGGTGCTGGTTCGGAGGAGGCGCCACGACTCCGGCGGCCGGCGACACTCTATGGCCGAGGGACTCATACCATAACGGGGCAGTGGTGTTGTCTCAGTGGACCTTTGCAACCATGAGGGCAATAAGCTAGCTATTGCGAAGGCGCCCAGTTGGCTGGGACAGTAGACCGGACGGCTGTTTTGGGCGGCATCCGACGATTGTTGAGACGGCTGATCTTATCATTTTATTACCCGACGGACACGTAACATTCTAACATACGATGACTAAGAGCATCTACACACCGGACTTGTCTATAGGACCTTCTAAACATCCGCAGACAGCGTCCGGTCATTCTCAAATGTTCGCGTCCAAAGCGGCCTTTTTCATGCAAAAATCGTCAATTTCATATAATCTCATGCAGCGTTAAAACACAAACATACGTAACTCATCTAGATTAACACACGTAGCATAGGGGAGTTCTCGTACATGCTATCGGACTGCCCAAAATTGACATGTTGTACTAGCTAAAATCTGACTATAGACGAAGTTCATCCTAGGCCGCCCTTGCCCTCATCCTTTCCTTTGCCATTGCCTTTGCCTTTACCCTTACCCTCTTCATCGCAGAAGTAGTGGTCGAAAACATATTATGGATCGAGCCGGATCTGCTCCTGCCGGTGTAGTTATCTGTTAGGATAGGCGCTTTTGCTTTGTACTTTTGTATGGTCGCTGGTGGTGTGGTGTTCGTGCTACGCTCGTGGTTCGTAGCAAGTGGTAGTCTTCTTTTACTTACAATTCTGCCTTCTAATAAAGTTATGATACGACTAGTTGTACTAAAAAAATGTTTCCCTTGTGTTTTTCTTTCTCTGTCCAGAGTACCCAAAATAACTATAGATAAATAGAACAGTTCATCCATAAAATAGCATGCAAATATTCTAATGCAATAATAGTCCAAATGTAAATATTACAATCCAATATAAATTTTAAAGTAAAATAGTTCAAATTTGAACTCAACTTATTTGGGCATATGTTCTAGTTGTCCTTCTGAAGCACTCACAGGTGCTCAACCAGATTCTGAAGTTCGATGTTGAATCTGTTGATCTATTTGGATAAAATTATGAAATATCATTCGGATACTAGGGTGAAAATTTGATAGGATCACACATATTTTTAAAATCCAAAATAGTGTGAACTGCCTCACCCTCACAATCATGTTGTGCATGATCACACCGGTGAATTAACAACTTGTGGGACCCTATCCAGTCAATCTCTCGAGCCCCAAGAAAACCCCCCTATCGTCATCTTCTCCGACAATTTCTCTAAATCCCATATTTTTATGTCTTCAAACAAATGCAAAATGGACTTGAAGCATGCCAAATACCCGATGGAGTGACGGACGTCCGACAAGGTCTGGGTGGGCGGCCGATAATGGTACAACGTCGCCGTCTGTTTGGGAAGGGAGCGGATACAGAGTAATGGAGGAGGGGCGAAGTGAGAACGTGCGGGCTTCGCCATGGTTTTGGCTAAGTCTGAGGTGTCACGGGCCTACATGGAGAAGGTCTGGATACCTACAAACCTCCCAACTTTGCAACCAGTTTGTGAGATTTCGGACATCCAGACCAAGGCATGACATTGGAAGACAAAAAATGTCCGCACAGCCTGGTCGGGACGTTCAGGGCGATTCGGTGATGGAAAACCCTTATTTTTGCCCGACTGATTTCTTGAATTGCATCCACAACTTTATGCCTGAGGAAAACCTGTGCCTGGAATGAGCCTGGAGAGGTGATGGTTTTCTGCCTGACCAGGCTCACATGCGATGGTAGTGTTTGGTTCGCGCCTAGCATGGCTGATTATTAGGTGGACCCCATACCTGTCCTAGTTACTTTATTAGCAATCCCAGGCAGGTGAGGTAGAGGCCAGGCGTCCATATTCAGATGCCTGGGCCAGGCTAACCGCATGCATGCATATTTGGACCCGGCTAAGTGCATGCAGATTTTTTTTAACCAGGCTAAACTCAAGAAACGGCTTCCAGACCAGGCTCATACAGGCATCTCCAGGCTCCTAACCATACAACATCCAGGGAGGACTCAAGCCAGGCACAAAACGCCCAGGACATAAATCAAACTAACCCGAAATCAACCGCCTCACATGATCGCCACGTGTCCCCATGTGTACCCAAGCGTCACTCTCCCTGTTGCCATCTCAGACTGGTTATAATGGTAGTATCATAGTTAGTATCATGCATGCCAACTAGTCAATTTTGATAAGGTGTCATAGCACTAAATGAAAAAATAGAGAGGATAGTATCATATCATGATACCGTATCATAATAAATGCTATGCTACTTTGTGTCATGCATGGTAATAAATAAAGTACTACATGATACTAATATATGATACTATGCATTAGGAAAGCAGTATCATACACTAGTATCATATGCATGATACTAATATATGATACTCCATATTACAACCAGCCTCATGAAGCAAACTACAGCCACACATTCCTCCTTCCTCATGCACGTTGAACGAGTTGACCGCGTTGGGCAACTCGCTTTCCCAGCTCCAATCCGGGGATGTACCGGTGTTAGATCCACTGTCTATCGGTTTCATCAAGATTCGTGCGGTCTGACCCGGTATAACACAATAATTCATTCCAGCAACTATACTTCGTAATATAGTCTGAGACGAAACAGTGACTAGCAGCTTTTTGCAGAGGAGAGAGAGATTTAGAATTGAGAGACGGAGGCTGCATGTATTCTCTCTCCATACAAATGACATGCACTTAATTTCATTCTTAAATTTTAAATGATTGATATCTGTTAAATGAAATGTCCATTTTTGAAATTTTTTATATATTTGGAATCGTGGTGACAAGATCTTTAGAACAAGATCAATCTTGGATATATTTGAAATACTTTTTATTTTATATATTTCAGTTATCTTTGAAATGACTTTCACAAAACATAAAATTGTTTCGCTTTGAAAAAATATTTCATATATTTGAAATAATCAGTTTCACTCCTCTCAAAAAAAGAAATAATCAGTTTCACACACGCAACAATCCATTTCACATAGCCGAAATAACCAGTTTCACATATTTAAAAAATGGACCTAAATTGTTGCATAAAACTCACTTCACTCATTTCAGAATATAATTTCACTCATTTCGAAAAATTTATTTCAATCCTTAAGAGACCGATTCCACAGGTTTTGTGAAAAAAACTTGATTTTGGTCATTTTGATTTACTAATTTCAATTATTTCAAAAACATATTTCAATTATTTCCAAAAACAATTTCACTCGCTTCATAAAACATATTTTGCTCATTTCAAAAAAGTTTTGAAATAATCAGTTTCACATGTTTGAAATAACTAGTTTAATTTTTTTTAAATAACTAGTTTCACATATTTCACACCGAAAAAATGTGGCATGTGTATTTGAAGGGATTTCACTCATCTTAAAGTTTTGGTTCCATTTATTTCAGAAAACTAATTTCACTTACATAATTAGATTTCACTCAATTTAGAGAAACACATTACACCCACTCAGTTGTAATACTATATTTCAGTCGTTTCAAAAAACTGATTTCTTTTTTTTGACCCCGAAACCGTAGAACAATTGTTCTACGGTAAATTTTCATTAATAAAGTTATGTACAAAGGCAAACGAATAAAGAAAACTAAAAAAAATCAAAAAACTGATTTCACTCATTCCAAAAGATAGATTTCACACATTTCACTAGTTTCAGAAAACAAATTACACTCGCTCATTTGAAATAAGTGAAATTTAAATTTTGATATGATTGAAATAGAAAAACTTAAACTAATTTAAATATATTCAAAATTGGTCTTGTTTTACAGATCACATGTTCAGGAATTTGAATATATAAAAAATTCAATAATAGAAAATTAGTGTTAGAGATATTGTCCATCTAAAATTTTAAACAAAGATAAAATGAATGGATTTGTGTGTGACACGGAGGAGAGATTCTGCATGCATGCATGCGTACCGTTGCTGTGGAAAGGTACTACATCATTCTGACATTGATTAGACTAAAATCAGAAATACAAGAGATTTTTTGCAATCAATACTTTCATATACACATGTACATGGTCCCACAATTTTAGATGTGGCAGCACCTCATTGGTGGGAGGATCACCGGTAGCTCTCGGCTCCAGTAAAAAACACTTTGCGTCCACGCACTAGGCTTCCTCCTCCGCCCCGGCCGCCACGCAGGCCGCTCTCATCCGCCTCCAGGCTCAGCCCGCTCCCTACGCGCCCGCCTTGCATCCATCCACCGCCGCACATCGGCGGCCGCTTCCCACGCCATGCCCCGGTGCCCGCTGTCTCCGCGGGCGCCTCTAGTGCACTGTCGTGATCCAAACCCTCCGGCGTCAGGTCTATGATGAGCACCATGATGATGCGGCCCGCTGCTTCGTCGTTCTGGCCGGCGAGGCGCGTCTCTATTCTGCTCAATATATCTCGCCGGCATATCTTCTCTCTACTCCAGCAGCTCCCTCCTCGCGCCCCCACTCCGCCACCACTCCCTTGCCCAAGCCGACGTGCTCGCGACACCATACAAGACCACCGCTACTTTTTGAGTGGAGGAAAACCATTATGAGCGCGGCGACACCGCTGTGAGCCAATATTCAGCGATGTTGACGAGGGCAGGCAGTGGCGGAGCCAGGATTCGAGTATAGGGGAGGCCGAGTACATATATTGATCTAATCTCATAGGTAATTACTCATCGCTGCTATTAAAATTATCGATCATTGGGGGGGCAGGCCCCTGCTCGTCCCCCCTGGCTCCGCCCCTGAGGGCAGGATGGCCGGAGTTGAGATGCCATGGTAGACGCTACTGCAAGCGAGCAGGTGCTGCAACCAGAGGCTTGCCAAGTTTCGCAACATCACCCTTCACTAGTGCAAAACCGGGATGTATCACCGATTCGTAAGGGCCTTTAGTACCGATTCTGCAACCGGCACTAAAGAGTGAGGACTAAAGGTCCCCCCCTTTAGTATTGGTTCTACACGAACCGCTGTTAAAGGGCCACTACGTGACACGAGACAGCGCCGGGGACGGAGAGCCCTTTAGTACCGGTTGGTAACACCAACCGGTACTGAAATATTTGGATGGTTTTGGTTTTATTTTTTATTTTTTCTTTAATTTTGTGTTTTCTATTTAATTCTTTTTTATTTGCTGGTATTTTATGATACTACATATTGTACACGTTATGCATATATATAAATAGAATTTCTCGTAGAATCGATCATATATATATGGGTCGCGCTATTCGTCATCCTAGGTGAGGAATAGTTATTCTTCACCCCCTCTCTATTTTGACATCAATGCACCATATTTTTACGTTTCGTAAATTTTGTATTATTTCATACATAAAAAGAGAACGTAAAAAAATATGTATTCATCGTAAAAAATATTTTATGTTACGTAAAATTACGAATGTAAAAATATAGTGTAAAACATACATAAAATGTGATTTTTCTAGTCTTATAACCTATATTTTTGTTTTTTTATACCAAAATTTATATATTAAATCAATATACATGTAACTATTTATATTTTAAACGTGATTTATTTAAGTAGCGATCGTAAGATTACCTCGGGTGAAGAATAATTTATTCTGCACCCTAGATGACGAATAGCGCGACCCATATATCATCGAATGTCTCACAACCACCATTATACACATACACATGTATACACATACAATTTCTCCTACATATTGCCTTGGTGCCTTCGAAGCACGATGACAATTAGGAGTGGTTCATGGGGGCGGTAGCGGGTAATAGTATTCTCCTTTGGGATCTATGACCTGGTCGAGCAAAAATCCCGCTATTTCCTCTTAAAGTGCTCGTATGCGCTCCGTTGCTAGGAACTTGTCCCGCACCTCTTTGAACTGTTAAGGAGATCAATATGCATGTGTATTAGTTGTGTGACTAAATATCGATAATCATGTAAAAATTATGAATAGTGTTCTGGCAAACGTACACATTTCTGTCTTTGAGATTTGCTTTTTTCGGACACCATCATTCAAATGTTCTCGAAAATGTAGTATGCACACACATCAGTCCCCGACGCCTGCTTCACGACCTTTACGAGAATAGAATTTAATCAGATAATAATTAATCAAGCATGATAATTAATTAATGGTATTGAAACAAGAATTAAAGAGATGGTAGTTAGTTAGTAGTACTTAATTACTGACCTTGGGTCAATGCCACAACAGCTTTTTTCGCCATTTGCCTGGAGTCACCTTGATGAACTTTGCTCAAGCCCTACCCGCCGGCAAAGAAAATTAATAAAGGGGTTATTAAATATAGTTGATATCAGGAAATGACGAACTAAATAGACCGAGATATAGTTAATAATGATTGAAATTACCTGTCGAGTATCCTCTTCACGATGGTGAAGTCACTTTCTTTCTTAAGTAGTGAGTCCAGTACTTCAACTTTTCATTCTTCAACTTTAATGTCTAACAAGACCCAATGGTAACTGCATATGCACACGTTTGCATGTCTTAATTAAGCGGGCATGTGCATAACACTAATCAACTACCCTAAACCCTATATAGTTAATTATTAACATCTAGCTAGCTAGTAAGCAAAAACAGGATTTGTACTACAAGACAGTGTGACTCACCTGAAGTTGTAAGGAAGTAGTATATCTTCATTGCTATTGAGGCGCTTCAAGAACTCTAGCATTTTATTCTCTACATCTTGTTTACAATGATCATATGTGCATGTCGTTTCATTAATGATATTTGGGTCAATGAACCCAATGTCATAGCGTCCAACTTTTTTCATTTCATACATCTTCATCCTGCATAATACCACAAAAAAGAATATAGTGAAGATAATTACAGGTAATGATCGATCAATGAGCACTAAATCTAGCTTGAGACTTAAATTATAGAAAGAAATCACTTACAGACAATAGCAACTGACGAGAGATTTGTCGAGTGCATCTTGATTGAATAACTGAAATAGCTCTGAATACTCAACGCACAGAGCTAGCTTATGGAAGTAATGCTCTTCCTTGACCTTCACCATGAGGGACTCTCGATTGGAACTCTTGGTAATTTTCATGTACCAATCATGCACTCTCACCCTTCCATCATTGCTAGCCTCTCTAGTACCGCGCAACTTTCGCCGGTACCATAAACCCACCATATACCTTCCTCAAAATAGTCACCATACCTATCTATTATGGCATTTTCATAGCCATTCCGAGATATATTGCCATGCAACTTTCCACCGTTCCGTTATTATGGAACGCTTCATCATTGTCATATTGTTTTGCATTATCATGTAGTTTACATCGTATTTGTGGCAAAGCCACCATTCATAATTCTTCCATACATGTCACTCTTGAGTCATTGCACATCCCGGTACACCGCCTGAGGCATTCATATAGAGTCCTATTTTGTTCTAAGTATCGAGTTGTAATTCTTGAGTTGTAAGTAAATAAAAGTATGATGATCATCATTATTAGAGCGTTGTCCCAATGAGGAAAGGATGAGGGAGACTATGATTCCCCCATAAGTCGGGATGAGACTCCGGACAAAAAATAAAAAAAAAGAGAAAAAAGAGGCCATAAAAAAAGAGAAAAGGCCCAAATAAAAAATAAATAAAAAATGAGAGAAAAAGAGAGAAGGGGCAATGCTATTATCCTTTTACCACACTTGTGCTTCAAAGTAGCACCATGATCTTCATGATAGAGAGTCTCCTATGTTGTCACTTTCATATACTAGTGGGAATCTTTCATTATATAACTTGGCATGTATATTCCAATGATGGGCTTCCTCAAAATGCCATAGGTCTTCGTGAGCAAGCAAGTTGGATGCACACCCACTTAGTTTCTTTTTGAGCTTTCATACACTTATAGCTCTAGTGCATCCGTTGCATGGCAATTCCTACTCACTCACATTGATATCTATTGATGGGAATCTCCATAGCCCGTTGATACGCCTAGTTGGTGTGAGACTATCTTCTCCCTTTTTGTCTTCTCCACAACCACCATTCTATTCCACCTATAGTGCTATGTCCATGGCTCACGCTCATGTATTGCGTAAAGATTGAAAAAGTTTGAGAACATCAAAAATATGAAACAATTGCTTGGCTTGTCATCGGGGTTGTGCATGATTTAAATATTTTGTGTGGTGAAGATAGAGCATAGCCAGACTATATGATTTTGTAGGGATAGCTTTCTTTGGCCATGCTATTTTGAGAAGACATGATTGCTTAGTTAGTATGCTTCAAATATTATTATTTTTATGTCAATATTAAACGTTTGTCTTGAATCTTATGGATCTGAATATTCTTGCCACAATAAAGAGAATTACATGGATAAATATGTTAGGTAGCATTCCACATCAAAAATTCTGTTTTTATCATTTACCTACTCGAGGACGAGCAGGAATTAAGCTTGGGGATGCTGATACGTCTCCAACGTATCTATAATTTTTTATTGTTCCATGCTATTATATTATCAACTTTGGATGTTTTATATGCATTTATATGCTATTTTATATGATTTTTGGGAATGGCCTATTAACCCAGAGCCCAGTGCCAGTTTCTGTTTTTCCCTTGTTTCAGTGTTTCGCAGAAAAGGAATATCAAACGGAGTCCAAATGGAATGAAACCTTTGGAAAAGTTATTTTTGGAAAGAAAGCAATACAGGAGACTTGGAGTGCACGTCAGGGGATCAACGAGGAAGCCACGAGGCAGGGGGCGCGCCCTCCACCCTCGTGGGCCCCTTGTGGCTCCCATGATGTACTTCTTCCTCCTATATATCTCCATATACCCTAAAACGATCGAAGAGCACAATAGATCGGGAGTTCCACCGCCAGAAGCCTCCGTAGCCACCGAAAGCCAATCTAGACCCGTTCCGGCACCCTGCCGGAGGGGGAATCCCTCTCCGGTGGCCATCTTCATCATCTCGGTGCTCTTCATGATGAGGAGGGAGTAGTTCTCCCTCGGGGCTGAGGGTATGTACCAGTAGCTATATGTTTGATCTCTCTCTCTCTCGTGTTCTTGAGGTGATACGATCTTGATGTATCACGAGCTTTGCTATTATAGTTGGATATTATTATGTTTTCTCCCCCCTCTACTCTCTTGTAATGGATTGAGTTTCCCCTTTGAAGTTATCTTATCGGATTGAGTCTTTAAAGATTTGAGAACACTTGATGTATGTCTTGCCGTGCGTATCTGTGGTGACAATGGGATATCACGTGATTCACTTGATGTATGTTTTGGTGATCAACTTGCGGGTTTCGCCCACGAACCTATGCATAGGGGTTGGCACACGTTTTCGTCGTGATTCTCCGGTAGAAACTTTGGGGCACTCTTTGAGGTTCTATGTGTTTGTTGAATAGATGAATCTGAAATTGTGTGATGCATATCATATAATCATACCCACGGATACTTGAGGTGACATTGGAGTATCTAGGTGACATTAGGGTTTTGGTTGATTTATGTCTTAAGGTGTTATTCTAGTACAAACTCTAGGGTTGTTTGTGACACTTATAGGAATAGCCCAACGGATTGATTGGAAAGAATAACTTTGAGGTGGTTTCGTACCCTACCATAATCTCTTAGTTTGTTCTCCGCTATTAGTGACTTTGGAGTGACTCTTTGTTGCATGTTGAGCGATAGTTATGTGATCCAATTATGTTATTATTGTTGAGGGAACTTGCACTAGTGAAAGTATGAACCCTAGGCCTTGTTTCAACGCATTGAAATACCGTTTACGCTCACTTTTATCATTAGTTACCTTGCTGTTTTTATATTTTCAGATTACAAAAACCTATATCTACCATCCATATTGCACTTGTATCACCATCTCTTCGCCGAACTAGTGCACCTATATAATTTACCATTGTATTGGGTGTGTTGGGGACACAAGAGACTCTTTTTTATTTGGTTGCAGGGTTGCTTGAGAGAGACCATCTTCATCCTATGCCTCCTACGGATTGATAAACCTTAGGTCATCCACTTGAGGGAAATTTGCTACTATCCTACAAACCTCTGCACTTGGAGGCCCAACAACGTCTACAAGAAGAAGGTTGTGTAGTAGACATCAAGCTCTTTTCTGGCGCCGTTGCCGGGGAGGTGAGTGCTTGAAGGTATATCTTTAGATCTTGCAATCGAGTCTTTTAGTTTCTTGTTTTATCACTAGTTTAGTTTATAAAAGAAAACTACAAAAGCATATGGAATTAAGTTTACCTCATACGCTTCATCTTTTTAATATCTTTCGTGAGTATGATGGAAAGGAAAATTGTGCTCAAATGCTAGAAGAAGAATGCATTAAAATGTTTGGCACTAAATCTTTGAATAATGAGCATGCTTGCAATGTTGTTAGTACGAACTCCTTGAATATCCATAGTACTAATGATGATTGCACTAGTTATGATGAAAATGTCTCCTATAAACATGTCAATTTTTGTGGAGTGCATTGGGTTTGCAAGTACACACCAATTAGGGAAGATAGATTTTTCAAGAGGCATAAGTACTTAGAAACTAAATTATTGCAAGAAAGGCTAGATGTTTGTGCTAAAATTTTAAATTTTCTTGGCCATACTTGTGAGCTTTGCAATGAACGTGGTCATTTAACCATCCGATGCAAATTGTTTCATGATCTAATCGTTTACAAAAATTGTGATGACTTGATTTCTCTTGCACATCATAATGAAATTAGTTTGCTTATGGGTTACAAAGAAATGAAACTTATAACTAACTATCTTCCAGTATTTGCCCGTGATAAACTTCTTGGCTTTGATTTAGAGAAAATTTATATGTATTGTGCGGTGAATTGTATTGAAAATCCTTATATTGCCAACTACATAAAGAAAAGAAAAGAAATAGAAGATGAAGAGCATACTAATGAAAGGGAAGAGACTTCCCAATATCCTCCTATTGTTTCTTATGATGAATCAGGCAACGAGGAGGAGCCTCATATTCAACCAATCTCATTAATAAGGAGCTCCAAAAAGAGGATTGAACCCACACATGATGTGGTGAAGAAGAAGAAAAGAAAAAGGAAGAGAGGTAAAAAGATATCTCCCGCAAATAATGCTGCTCCTATTACTATTATGCCTCATGAAAATATAATTGTGGAAGATAATGATACTTCTTATGATCTCGACAATCTTTTTGGCACTTGCTTGGAAGAATATGATAATTGTTATACTATTGGTGCTATCCATACTATTGATGATGAGGGTGATTATGCTTATGATATGAAAAGGCCCAAGCTTGGGGATGCTATGTTTGATGAAGATGATGTTTTTGAGAATATATTTGCTGCAATTAATGTTTGTCCCAAGCTTGGGGATGCTACGTTTAATGAAGATGATATTTTTAGTCTCCCAAGTTTTGATATGCAAATTTATAATGATGATAGCATGCCTCCTACTTATGATGATTATTGTGATGATACTTATGCTATAAAAAGTAGTGATTATATTTATAAAACTTGTCATGATTATGATTACCCTTTTTCTGAACATCACTCTTTTAATGTGAAAACAATTTATAGTATTCGAGTCTCTTATGATACTCCCACTATTCCGAATGAGAAGAATTTTGCTTCTGTGGAGAGTAATAAAATTTCTATGCTTGTAGATCATGAAAATAATGCTTTAGGTGCTGGTTATATTGTTGAATTCATTCATGATGCTACTGAAAATTATTATGAGGGAGGAATATATGCTTGTAGGAATTGCAATAATATCAAGTTTCCTCTCTATGTGCTTAAAGTTTTGAAGTTATGCTTGTTTTACCTTCCTATGCAAGTTAATTCTTGTTCCCACAAGTTGTTTGCTCACAAAATCCCTGTGCATAGGAAGAGGTTTAGACTTAAATTTGTTAGTCATATTCTTCATGATGCTCTCTTTATGTTTCAATTATTATCTTTTATGCGAGCATCATTGAAATCATCATGCCTAGCTAGGGGTGTTAAACGATAGCGCTTGTTGGGAGGCAACCCAATTTTATTTTTGTTCCTTGATTTTTGCTCCTGTTTAGTAATAAATAATTTATCTAGCCTCTATTATGATTGAGTGTTTATGTTTTAATTAGTCTTTGTGCCAAGTAGAACCGTTGGGAAGACTTGGGGAAAGTCTTTTCAATCTTGCTGTAAAAAACAAAAACTTTAGCGCTCATGAGAACTGCTGCCATTTTTATTTAGAAAGTGCTATATAGTTAATTCTTTTTGCATATGATTAATAGATAAATTCCTCACGTCCAGAAAGTTATTTTAGAATTTTTGGGGTTCCAGAAGTATACGTTTGATCCAGATTACTACAGACTGTTCTGTTTTTGACAGATTCTGTTTTCGATGTGTTGTTTGCTTATTTTGTTGAATCTATGAGTAGTATCAGAGGGTATGAACCATAGATAAGTTGGAATACAGTAGATATTACACCAATATGAATTTAGAATGAGTCACAACAGTACCTAAGTGGTGATTTATTTTCTTATACTAACGAAGCTTACGAGTTTTCTGTTAAGTTTTGTGTGGTGAAGTTTTCAAGTTTTGGGTAAAGATTCGATGGACTATGGAATAAGGAGTGGCAAGAGACTAAGATTGGGGATGCACAAGGCACCCCAAGAAAATATTCAAGGGCAACCAAGAGCCTAAGCTTGGGGATGCCCCGGAAGGCATCCCCTCTTTCGTCTTCGTTCATCGGTAACTTTACTTGGAGCTATATTTTTATTCGCCACATGATATGTGTTTTTCTTAGAGCGTCATTTTATTTTATTTTGTTTTGCTTGCTGATTTAATAAAATACCAAGATCTTAAATTCTTAAATGTTAGAGAGTCTTCACATAGTTGCATAATTATTCAACTACTCATTGATCTTCACTTATATCTTCTGGAGTAGTTTGTTGTTGCTCTAGTGCTTCACTTATATCTTTTTAGAGCATGGTGGTGGTTTTATTTTGTAGAAATAGATGAACTATCATGCTTCACTTATATTATTTTGAGAGTCTTTAGAACAGCATGGTAATTTGCTTTTGTTATGAATTTAGTCCTAATATGATGGGCATCCAAGAGGGATATAATAAAAACTTTCATATAAGTGCATTGAATACTATGAGAAGTTTGAAACTTGATGATTGTTTTGAGGTATGGAGATGGTAATATTAGAGTCATGCTAGTGAGTAGTTGTGAATTTGAGAGATACTTGTGTTAAAGTTTGTGATTCCCGTAGCATGCACGTATGGTGAACCGTTATGTGATGAAGTCGGAGCATGATTTATTTATTAATTGTCTTCCTTATGAGTGGCGGTCGGGGACGAGCGATGGTCTTTTCCTACCAATCTATCCCCCTAGGAGCATGCGCGTAGTACTTTGTTTCGATAACTAATAGATTTTTGCAATAAGTATGTGAGTTCTTTATGACTAATGTTGAGTCCATGGATTATACGCACTCTCACCCTTTCATCATTGCTAGCCTCTTCGGTACCATGCATTGCCCTTTCTCACATTGAGAGTTGGTGCAAACTTCGCCGGTGTATCCAAACCCCGTGATATGATATGCACTGTCACACATAAACCTCCTTATATCTTCCTCAGAACAGCCACCATACCTACCTATTATGGCATTCCCATAGCCATTCCGAGATATATTGACATGCAACTTTCCACCGTTCTGTTTATTATGACATGGATCATCATTGTCATATTGCTTTGCATGATCATATAGTTGACATCGTATTTGTGGCAAAGCCACCGTTCATAATTCTTCCATACATGTCACTCTTGAGTCATTGCACATCCCGGTACACCGCCAGAGGCATTCATATAGAGTCATATTTTGTTCTAAGTATCGAGTTGTAATTCTTGAGTTGTAAGTAAATAAAAGTGTGATGATCATCATTATTGGAGCATTGTCCCACTGAGGAAAGGATGATGGAGACTATGATTCCCCCATAAGTCGAGATGAGACTCCGGACGAAAAATAAAAGAAAAGAAAAAAGAGGCCATAAAAATAGAAAAGGCCCAAATAAAAAAATAAAAAATAAAAAAATGAGAGAAAAAGAGAGAAGGGGAATGCTACTATCCTTTTACCACACTTGTGCTTCAAAGTAGCACCATGATCTTCATGATAGAGAGTCTCCTATGTTGTCACTTTCATATACTAGTGGGAATCCTTCATTATAGAACTTGGCATGTATATACCAATGATGGGCTTCCTCAAAATGCCCCAGGTCTTCGTGAGCAAGCAAGTTGGACGCACACCCACTTAGTTTCTTTTTGAGCTTTCATACACTTATAGCTCTAGTGCATCCGTTGCATGGCAATCCCTACTCACTCACATTGATATCTATTGATGGGCATCTCCATAGCCCGTTGATACGCCTAGTTTGTGTGAGACTATCTTCTCCCTTTTTGTCTTCTCCACAACCACCATTCTATTCCACCTATAGTGCTATGTCCATGGCTCACGCTCATGTATTGCGTGAAGATTGAAAAAGTTTGAGAACATCAAAAGTATGAAACAATTGCTTGGCTTGTCATCGGGGTTGTGCATGATTTAAATATTTTGTGTGGTGAAGATAGAGCATAGCCAGACTATATGATTTTGTAGGGATAGCTTTCTTTGGCCATGCTATTTTGAGAAGACATGATTGCTTAGTTAGTATGCTTGAAGTATTATTATTTTTATGTCAATATTAAACTTTTGTCTTGAATCTTATGGATCTGAATATTCTTGCCACAATAAAGAGAATTACATGGATAAATATGTTAGGTAGCATTCCACATCAAAAATTCTGTATTTATCATTTACCTACTCGAGGACGAGAAGGAATTAAGCTTGGGGATACTGATACGTCTCCAACGTATCTATAATTTTTTATTGTTCCATGCTATTATATTATCAACCTTGGATGTTTTATACGAATTTATATGCTATTTTATATGATTTTTGGGACTAACCTATTAACCCAGAGCCCAGTGCCAGTTTATGTTTTTCCCTTGTTTCAGTGTTTTGCACAAAAGGAATATCAAACAGAGTCCAAACGGAATGAAACCTTCGGAAAAGTTATTTTTTTGGAAAGAAAGCAATACAGGAGACTTGGAGTGCACGTCAGGGGATCAACGAGGAAGCCACGAGGCAGGTGGCGCGCCCACCCCCCTAGGCGTGCCCTCCACCCTCGTGGGCCCCTCGTGGCTCCCCTGATGTACTTCTTCCTCCTATATATCTCCATATACCCTAAAACAATCGGAGAGCATAATAGATCGGGAGTTCCGCCGCCAGAAGCCTCCATAGCCACCGAGAGCCAATCTAGACCCGTTATGGCACCCTGCCAGAGGGGGAATCCCTCTCCGGTGGCCATCTTCATCATCCCGGCACTCTCCATGATGAGGAGGGAGTATTTCTCCCTCGGGGCTGAGGGTATGTACCAGTAGCTATGTGTTTGATCTCTCTCTCGTGTTCTTGCGGTGATACAATCTTGATGTATCGCGAGCTTTGCTATTATAGTTGGGTCTTATGATGTTTTCTCCCCCCTCTACTCTCTTGTAATGGATTGAGTTTTCCCTTTGAAGTTATCTTATTGGATTGAGTCTTTAAAGATTTGAGAACACTTGATGTATGTTTTGCCGTGCATATCTGTGGTGACAATGGGATAGCACGTGATTCACTTGATGTATGTTTTGGTGATCAACTTGCGGGTTCCGCCCATGAACCTATGCATAGGGGTTGGCACACGTTTTCGTTGTGATTCTCCGGTAGAAACTTTGGGGCACTCTTTGAGGTTCTATGTGTTGGTTGAATAGATGAATCTGAGATTGTGTGATGCATATCGTATAATCATACCCGCGGATACTTGAGGTGACATTGGAGTATCTAGGTGACATTAGGGTTTTGGTTGATTTGTGTCTTAAGGTGTTATTCTAGTACGAACTCTAGGGCTGTTTGTGACACTTATAGGAATAGCCCAATAGATTGATTGGAAAGAATAACTTTGAGGTGGTTTCGTACCCTACCATAATCTCTTCGTTTGTTCTCCGCTATTAGTGACTTTGGAGTGACTCTTTGTTGCATGTTGAGGGATAGTTATGTGATCCAATTATGTTATTATTGTTGAGGGAACTTGCACTAGTGAAAGTATGAACCCTAGGCCTTGTTTCAACGCATTGCAATACCATTTACGCTCACTTTTATCATTAGTTACCTTGCTGTTTTTATAATTTCAGATTACAAAAACCTATATACCATCCATATTGCACTTGTATCACCATCTCTTCGCCGAACTAGTGCACCTATACAATTTACCATTATATTGGGTGTGTTGGGGACACAACAGACTCTTTGTTATTTGGTTGCAGGGTTGCTTGAGAGAGACCATCTTCATCCTACGCCTCCTACGGATTGATAAACCTTAGGTAATCCACTTGAGGGAAATTTGCTACTGTCCTACAAACCTCTGCACTTGGAGGCCCAACAACGTCTACAAGAAGAAGGTTGTGTAATAGACATCAGGGAGAACTTTGTATTGAGATCCAAAAAGAGAGAAGAAGCCATCTAGCTAATAACTATGGACCCGAAGGTCTGAAGTAAACTACTCACACTTCATCGGAGAGACTATGGTGTTGATGTAGAAGCCCTCCGTGATCGATGCCCCCTCCGGCGGAGCTCCGGAAAAGGCCCCAAGATGGGATCTCGTGGATACAGAAAGTTAAAGCGGTGGAATTAGGGTTTTGGCTCCGTATCTGGTAGTTTCGGGGTACGTAGGTATATATAGGAGGAAGGAGTACGTCGGTGGAGCAACATGGGCCCCACGAGGGTGGAGGGCGCGCCTGGGGGATAGGCGCGCCCCCCTACCTCGTGCCCTCCTGGTTAATGTCTTGATGTAGGGTCCAAGTCCTCTGGATCATGTTCGTTCCGAAAATCACGTTCCCAAAGGTTTCATTCCGTTTGGACTTTGTTTGATTTTTTTTTCTGCGAAACCCTGAAATAGGCAAAAAAACAGCAATTCTGGGTTGGGCCTCCGGTTAATAGGTTAGTCCCAAAAATAATATAAAAGTGTATAATAAAGCTCAATAATGTCCAAAATAGGATATAATATAGCATGGAACAATCAAAAATTATAGATACGTTGGAGACGTATCAAGCATCCCCAAGCTTAATTCATGCTCGTTCTCGAGTAGATAAATGATAAAAACTTAATTTTTGATGTGGAATGCTACTTGGCATAATTTCAATGTAATTCTCTTAATTGTGGTATGAATATTCAGATCCGACAGATTCAAGACAAAAGTTTAATATTGACATAGAAATAATAATAATACTTCAAGCCTACTAACTAAGCAATTACGTCTCTTCAAAATAACATGGCCAAAGAAAGTTATCCCTACAAAATCATATAGTATGGCTATGCTCCATCTTCACCACACAAAGTATTTAAATCATGCACAACCCCGATGACAAGCCAAGCAATTATTTCATACTTTTGGTGTTCTCAAACTTTTTTCAATCTTCACGCAATACATGAGCGTGAGCCATGGACATAGCACTATATGTGGAATAGAATGGTGGTTGTGGAGAAGACAAAAAGGGAGAAGATAGTGTCACATCAACTAGGCGTATCAACGGGCTATGGAGATGCCCATTAATAGATATCAATGTGAGTGAGTAGGGATTGCCATGCAACGGATGCACTAGAGCTATAAGTATATGAAAGCTCAACAAAAAGAACTAAGTGGGTGTGCATCCAACTTGCTTGCTCACGAAGACCTAGGGCATTTTAAGGAAGCCCATTATTGGAATATACAAGCCAAGTTCTATAATGAAAAATTCCCACTAGTATATGAAAGTGATAACATAGGAGACTCTCTATCATGAAGATCATGGTGCTACTTTGAAGCACAAGTGTGGAAAAGGATAGTAGTATTGTCCCTTTATATAATTTTTGGGCCTTCCTTTTTTTGGCCTTTCTCTTTTTTTGGGACAATACTCTATGAATGATGATCATCACACTTCTATTTATTTACAACTCAATGATTACAACTCGATACTAGAACAAAGTATGACTCTATATGAATGCCTCCGGCGGTATACCGGGATAGCAATGATGCATGAGTGACTTGTACGAAAGAATTATGAACGGTGGCTTTGCCACAACTAAAATGTCAACTACATGATCATGCAAAGCAATATGACAATGATGGAGCGTGTCATAGTAAACGGAACGATGGAAAGTTGCATGTCAATATATTTCGGAATGGCTACGGAAATGCCATGATAGGTAGGTATGGTGGCTGTTTTGAGGAAGGTATACAGTGGGTGTCTGATACCGGCGAAAGGTGTGTGGTATTAGAGAGGCTAGCAATGGTGGAAGGGTGAGAGTGTGTATAATCCATGGACTCAATATTAGTCATAAAGAACTCACATGCTTATTGCAAAAATCTATTAGTTATCGAAGCAAAGTACTACGCGCATGCTCCTAGGGGGATAGATTGGTAGGAAAAGACCATCACTCGTCCCCGACCGCCACTCATAAGGAAGACAATCAATAAATAATTCATGCTCCAACTTCTTTACATAATGGTTCACCATACGTGCATGCTACGGGAATCACAAACTTCAACACAAGCATTTCTCAAATTCACAACTACTCAACTAGCACGACTCTAATATCACCATCTCCATATCTCAAAACAATTATCAAGTATCAAACTTCTCATAGTATTCAACACACTCATAAAAAAAAAAAATCTTGAATGCCTAACATAATTAAAGCAAATTAACACGCTGTTTTGTAGGACTCTCAAAATAATCTAAGTGAAGCATGAGAGAACAATATTTTCTATAAAACAAATCTACCACCGTGACCTAAAAGATATAAGTGAAGCACTAGAGCAAAAAGTATATAACTCAAAAGATATAAGTGAAGCACATAGAGTATTCTAACAAATTCCGAATCATGTGTGTCTCTCTCAAAAGGTGTGTACAGAAAGGATGATTGTGGAAAACTAACAAATAAAGAATCAAATAATACAAGATGCTCCAAGCAAAACACATATCATGTGGTAAATAAAAATATAGCTCCAAGTAAAGTTACCGTTGGAAGTAGACGAAAGAGGGGATGCCTTCCGGGGCATCCCCAAGCTTGGGCTTTTAGGTGTCCTTAGATTATCTTGGGGTTCCATGGGCATCCCCAAGCTTAGGCTCTTGCCACTCCTTGTTCCATAATCCATCAATGTTTCACCCAAAACTTGAAA
This sequence comes from Triticum aestivum, assembly GCF_018294505.1. NCBI lineage: Eukaryota > Viridiplantae > Streptophyta > Magnoliopsida > Poales > Poaceae > Triticum > Triticum aestivum. Next base: position 534,486,117 of record NC_057803.1, read on the forward strand.
ACTTCACAACACAGAACTTAAAGTAGAAAATCTCGTGAGCTCCGTTAGCGAAAGAAAACAAAACACCACTTCAAGGTACTGTAATGAACTCATTCTTTATTTATATTGGTGTTAAACCTACTGTATTCCAACTTCTTTATGGTTTATAAACTATTTTACTAGCCATAGATTCATCAAAATAAGCAAACAACACACGAAAAATAGAATCTGTAAAAAACAGAACAGTCTGTAGTAATCTGTAGCTAACGCATGTTCTGGAACCCCAAAAATTCTAAAATAAATTTCTGGACATGAGGAATTTATCTATTAATCATCTGCAAAAAGAATTAACTAAATAGCACTTTCCAAATAAAAATGGCAGCAATTCTCGTGAGCGCTAAAGTTTCTGTTTTTTACAGCAAGGTTAAAAAGACTTTCCCCAAGTCTTCCCAACGGTTCTACTTGGCACAAACACTAATTAAACAAAAAAACGCAACCAAAACAGAGGCTAGATAAATTATTTATTACTAAACAGGAGCAAAAAGCAAGGAACAAAAATAAAATTGGGTTGCCTCCCAACAAGCGCTATCATTTAACGCCCCTAGCTAGGCATAAAAGCATGGATAGATCTCGGTATCGCCATAATAATAGGATAGATCACTAAAACTCATTTCATATTCTCTACATTCGGCAGCAAGTTTTCTTTGAGGCAAGAAAAAGTAATCAAAAGGCCTAAATTTAATGGGACCAAAGTCCCCAAGATCAACTTTAGGAGGTATAGGTTCCTCCTTTGGCCCTTCGTATTGCACAACCAATTCATCATTATAAGCATTCTTTTGACAGAACTTCGTGAGCCTATATTCGAGAGAATATCCTAGCTCATTATTTCGAATAGCCAAATCATTATTAAGTTCAGAAATTCTATCAACTAGAACATTGGTAGGAACCCTTTTTCTAAGATTTTCATTAAAAGCAACAAAGTCTAGAGATTGAAAACACATTATTTCTTGTTGATCAAAAAGGATAGCTTCTATGGGAGAACGACCAGCGTCCACCCTATAATGCGCAAAGATTTCTTTGGCCTCTTTTATTATAAATCTAAACTCATGAGCCAAAAATATAGTAGCGGCATGCTTAACAGAAGAATGCTCAATATTAGAAAATTCTAGGAAATCCTTTGTATGCAAGGATGCATGTGCATAAATTGTCTTTCAAGTTCAACTACGAGCATGGCGATAGCGTCCGCAAGACTACTAGTTCTATGAAGAATAGAACTACCCATAGAAGACAAAGCACCGGCACAAGTAAAGAAATCTTGGATAATTCCTTTTCCAATAATATTACCACTACCAATTCGGAATTTTTTTGTATGTAAGATAGGGGGTTCTTCAATAGGAGCATCAGAATTTTCCATGATATTATTATTGTCCATATCGACAATAATTTCCCCAATTTCAGACATAATGACAGAAAGTACAAGGGGCAAAAATAAGGGGGACGGAGAGGGAGGGTGAATAAAACGGCAAGGGTGAAGTGGAGGAGAGGCAAATGGCAAATAATGTAATGCGGGAGATAAGGGTTTGTGATGGGTACTTGGTATGTTGACTTTTGCATCGACTCCCCGGCAACGGCGCCAGAAATCCTTCTTGCTACCTCTTGAGCAATGCGTTGGTTTTCCCTTGAAGAGGAAAGGGTGATGCATCAAAGTAGCGTAAGTATTTCCCTCAGTTTTTGAGAACCAAGGTATCAATCCAGTAGGAGGTCACACACGAGTCCCTCGCACGTACACAAACAAATAAAATCCTCGCAACCAACGCAATAAAGGGGTTGTCAATCCCTTCACGTTCACTTACGAGAGTGAGATCTGATAGATATGATAAGATAATATTTTTGATATTTTTATGATAAAGATGCAAAGTAAAGAAAGCAAAATAAACAAAAAAGGAAATAGCTTGTTGATGGAAGATTAATATGATAGAAAATAGACCCGGGGGCCATAGGTTTCACTAGTGGCTTCTCTCGAGAGTATAAGTATTACGGTGGGTAAACAAATTACTGTTGAGCAATTGACAGAATTGAGCATAGTTATGAGAATATCTAGGTAAGATCATGTATATAGACATCATGTCCGAGACAAGTAGACCGACTCTTGCCTGCACCTACTACTATTACTCCACACATCAACATGTATCCAGCATGCATCTAGAGTATTAAGTTCAAGAGAACAGAGTAACACTTTAAGCAAGATGACATGATGTAGAGGGATAAACTCATGCAATATGAAATAAACCCCATCTTGTTATCCTCGATGGCAACAATACAATACGTGCCTTGCTGCCCCTACTGTCACTGGGAAAGGACACCGCAAGATTGAACCCAAAGCTAAGCACTTCTCCCATTGCAAGAAAGATCAATCTAGTAGGCCAAACCAAACTGATAATTCGAAGAGACTTGCAAAGATAACCAATCATACATAAAAGAATTCAGAGAAGATTCAAATATTGTTCATAGATAAACTTGATCATAAACCCACAATTCATCGGTCTCAACAAACACACCGCAAAAGAAGATTACATCGAATAGATCTCCACAAGAGAGGGGGAGAACTTTGTATTGAGATTCAAAAAGAGAGAATAAGCCATCTAGCTAATAACTATGGACCCGAAGGTCTGAAGTAAACTACTCACACTTCATCGGAGAGGCTATGGTGTTGATGTAGAAGCCATATGTGATCGATGCCCCCTCCGGCGGAGCTCCGAAAAGGCCCCAAGATGGGATCTCGTGGATACAGAAAGTTACGGCGGTGGAATTAGGTTTTTGGCTATGTATCTGGTAGTTTGGGGGTACGTAGGTATATATAGGAGGAAGGAGTATGTCAGTGGAGCAACGTGGGCCCCACAAGGGTGGAGGGTGCACCTGGGGGGTAGGCGTGCCCCCCTACCTCATGCCCTCCTGGTTAATGTCTTGACGTAGGGTCCAAGTCCTCTGGATTATGTTCGTTCCGAAAATCACGTTCCCGAAGGTTTCATTCCATTTTGACTCCGTTTGATATTCTTTTTCTGCGAAACCCTGAAATAGGCAAAAACCAACAATTCTGGGCTGGGCCTCCGGTTAATAGGTTAGTCCCAAAAATAATATAAAAGTGTATAATAAAGCCCAATAATGTCCAAAACAGGATATAATATAGCATGGAACAATCAAAAATTATAGATACGTTGGAGACGTATCAGTGGTCAATCTTTTTCTCGGGCACTTTCTCCCTTGACGGCGGTGTCGGTTTCGGTCCAAAATGGGCGTCCACTTGGGCCTTCACTATGGCTGTGTTTTGCTCCTCGGTCATGTCGTAAGGCCTCTCAGAAGAGGACCGAGGCTTGGACCATATTTATATCGCTTGCCTCGGCTTGTACCTCCTGTACTACCTCAACTCGTAGCACTACGCACCATAGCTGCGGTGGCTCTCTTCTGCGATTGCTGAGGCGGCGGAGACGGCTGACGTGGCTGAGTTGGAACAGGAGTCTGCTCACGCATTGGTGGACTTGGAGGAGCGGGAGTCTGCTGACACGGTGGTAGACTTCGAGGAGGAGTCGGCTCACGCGTTCGTGGACTTGGAGGAGCGGGAGTCTGCTGACACAGTGGCGGACTTCGAGGAGGAGTCGGCTCACGCGTTCGTGGACTTGGAGGAGCGGGAGTCTGCTGGCTCGGTGGCGTACTTCGAGGAGGAGTCGGCTGACACGGTGTCGGTTGCCTTCGAAATATGATGCAATCCTTTCTCCATAGGATGATACGATGTATGGCCTCTTCCAGTGTGTGCTCGTCGTCACCTCCAGGAATGTCAAGCTCTAGCCCTGAATATTGGTCCACCACCTCATCAACTAGGACACGAGCATAGCCCGCTGGAATCGGGTTGCAGTGGAAGTTTGCTTCGGGGGGATTTGTAAAAGCAATGGCGTCCGCCACTTTCATGGATATGTTCTTCATTTTGAAATGTAGCTCACAGTTAGTGTTCTCTATGATGTCATCCATAGGGTATGTATCCAGCAGTGTGTCGCTCGGGGCGGAACCAACGCTGCTTCTCGGCATGGATGGGACGGTGTTATCCAATGTTGGATCATCCGCTAGCTGCTGCCGCTGCTGAGACCCCCTTTCCTAGCTAAGTGAGTCGATCTGCTGCTGCTGCCGCGGGAATTTGAGTGCCAAGTATACGTGCGCTGATTCTAGGCCTTGAAGGCGTTCTGCTTCCTGCTTCATCTGCTCCTCCTCCAGCTTCCTCTTCTTCTCCTCCTCCATCTTCCTTCTTTTACGGGTTCTGTAGTCGGTGTTCCATTCCGAAAAGCCCTCATACGACGGAACAATGCCCTTGCCTCATGTTCTTCCCGGGTGTTCAGGATTTCCCAGGGCGTGCGTAAGCTCGTCGTTCTCTCTGTTGGGCGTGAACACCCCCATTCGAGCATCTTCTATTGCTTGAAGTAACTTATCTTCGACTCCTTTTAGACTTGCCTTCTTCGAAACCAGGTCTGTCTTCGAGTCCAACGCCCCCCATGCGCATAGAACCAAGTTCTGCACCTGGGGGGGGGGGCAGCTCTAGTAACTGGATCGACCCCTGCATCCAGCATCTCTTGTTCAGACTTATCCCACTTAGGCATTGCCACCGCGTAGCCACCTGGCCCCAGCCTATGGAACTGCGTCTTTTTTGCGGCATTGGCCTTGTTTTTTCTCGACCGTTCCTTAGATAATTCTGATTCCTTGAATTTCACGAAAGCGGGCCAGTGTTCTCTTTGCTTCTCCAGTGTTCCCTTGAATTCTTGAGTCTTCTTTCCTTCTTCGACGTAGTTGGCCCATACAGTTTTTTTGTGGGTGTTGAATGCAATTGTCATCTTCCTAAGAGCAGCGTCCTTGACTTTCTGCACATCTGCATCAGTGAAATGATCTGGTAGGGTGAAATGTTCCATGAGAGATTCCCAAAGCATTATTTTGCTCTGTCGTCGACCCAAGTAACATCTGGCTATTTATTTTTTTAGCTCGTTCCATTCTTGAATGGAGATCGGTAGTTGGTCCTTCACAAGAACTCCGCACCGATGAACGAACTTGTTCGCAATGTTCTTAGGCGTGATTGGTTCTCCATTAGTTTTGATGGCATCGATGTTGTACTTTACACCGTCCTTCAACTTTTTGCCTGGGCCTCGCTTTGTCTTGCTGTCTGTAGAAGCAGATTTGCTCGATCCGAAGGGCTGAAAGAAGAAAGATCGATTCGTTAATATATCTTCAAATCAAAAAACATGTGATGATCACCAGATGCCTGCTTATATAAATATACCTCGCTAGTCTTTGTTATTTCAAGATTTTCTGCGTCATCATAATCATAATCATAGTTCATGACTTCATCAAGTCGGTCGTCGACATCGAATATCTTATCATCACCCTCCTCGGTATTGTTCAGATATTCGGAGCCGTCATAATCTTCATTCTGATCATCTGGCCCGCGAGGGCTGCGTATGATCTCGAACATGGTCTCTTCTCCCTCTCTGCCGGTATTGTCCGCCATAGCTTTTATTTAACTAATTCAGAAGAAATATAAAACAATTTAGTATTCATATTACAATGCATGGATGCAATCAATAAGGAAAAACTGAATCATAGTACATAATATGCATCGTCTCGAATAATATGTAATCTCGAATACATCGTCTCGAATAATATATAATCTCGAATACATCGTCTCTAATAATATATAATCTCGAATACATCATCTCGAATATTATATATCGAATACATCACTAGCTAGCTAGCTAGCTAATAAAGATCGAATACTATAGAAGAATCTAGGCCACTCGCGGTTCCCGAGGCGCGGGCGGTGGACACCCAAAGAGAAAGAACCATCACAGGATCATATCTCCGGTCATCTCCCAAAGAACCTGTCAGGTATTGGAGAACCTGACACCCAAAGAGAAGGAACCATCATAGGATAATACTAAGCAGGCATTCAAAGAAGATTTCCTTCTCTTCTTTGGTAAGAGCTTAGCTGGCATGACCATGATGTATGCCATCTTTTCCGTGCATACGTTGCTGATCCTCCCATGCCTCAGGTGTATCTTTTGTCTTCCCATACACGCCCAAGAAGCCAAGCAAGGTCATGCAAAGATTCTTCGTCACGTGCATCACGTCGATTGCGGAGCGGACCTCTGGGTTTTTTCAATAGGGCAGGTCCCAAAATATAGATTTCTTCTTCTATATGGGTGCGCGTCCATCAACATCATTCGGAACAGGTTGTCCGCTAGGACCCTTTCCAAAGACTACCTTCAAATCCTTGACTATATCATGTACATCAGCACCAGTATGGTGGCGAGGCTTCGTCCAATGATCCGCCTCACCTTTGAAATGCTTGTCTTTCTTTCTTACGGGACGCCTGCTCGGAAATCAACGATGTCCCATGTACACATTCTTCCTACAATTATCCAAATATATACGGCCGGTATCATCCAAACAGTGCGTGCATGCACGGTATCCCTTGTTTGTCTGTCCTGAAAGGTTATTGAGAGCAGGACAATCATTAATGGTCACGAACAGCAACACCTTTAGGTCAAATTCTTCCCCCATGTGCTCATCCCACGCACGTACACCTGTTCCATTTCACAGCTCTAAGAGTTCTTCAACTAATGGCCTTAGGTACACATCAATGTCGTTGTCGGGTTGCTTAGGGCCTTGGATGAGCACTAGCATCATAATGAACTTCCGCTTCATGCACAACCAAGGAGGAAGGTTATACAAACATAGAGTCACAGGCCAGGTGCTATGGTTGCTGCTCTGCTCCCCAAAAGGATTAATGCCATCTACGCTTAGACCAAACCATACGTTCCTTGCGTCACCTGCAAACTCCATCCTGTACTTTCTCTCGATTTTTCTCCACTGCGACCTGTCAGCGGGTACTCTCAACTTTCCGTCTTTCTTACGGTCTTCTCTGTGCCATCGCATCGCCTTGGCATGCTCTTTGTTTTGTAACAAACGTTTCAACCGTGGTATTATAGGAGCATACCACATCACCTTGGCAGGAATATTCTTCCTGGGGCGCTCGCTCTCGACATCACCAAGATCATTGCGGCTGATCTTATAGCGCAATGCACCGCATACCGGGCAAGCGTTCAAATCCTCGTACTGGTCACCGCGGTAGAGGATGCAGTCATTAGGGCATGCATGTATCTTCTGCACCTCTAACCCTAGAGGGCAGACAGCCTTCTTTGCTTCGTACATACTCTCGGGCAATTCGATGTCATTTGGAAGCATATTCTTTATTATTACCAGCAACTTTCCAAATCCCTTGTCAGATACACCATTCTCTGCCTTCCATTGCAGCAATTCCAGTGTGGTGCCCAACTTTTTCTTGTCAGCTTCGCAATTCGGGTACAATAATTTCTTGTGATCCTCTAACATGCGCTGCAACTTCTTATTCTCCAAATCACTTGCGCAGTTTCTCTTTGCATCGGCAACGGCCCGACCTAGATCATCAGCGGGCTCATCTGATGCCTCTTCTTCAGCTTCTTCCTGCATTACTGGCTCAGCTTCTTCCCCCATTGTTGTATCATCGTATTCAGGGAATCCATGGCTAGGATAACTGTCGTCGTCCTCTTCTTCTTCATTGTCTTCCATCATAACCCCTCTTTCTCCGTGCTTGGTCCAAACATTATAGTGGGGCATGAAACCAGACTCAAACATGTGGACGTGAGTGGTTCTTGACTTAGAGTAATTGTGATCATTCTTACAGCCAGCACATGGAGAAGGCATAAAACCATCCGCCCGCTTGTTTGCCTCAGCCGCAAGCAGAAAAGTTTGCACGCCATTAATGAACTCGGGAGAGCATCGGTCATCGTACATCCATTGTCGGCTCATCTTCATTACACAACACCGAAAAGACCAAATTAATACAAGTTCATACATAAAGTTCATATATACATAAAGTTCATACAACACTTAAATGCAACAAACAAATAACTCTCTAGCTAAAGCATTTAAATGCAACAACAAATGCGATCAAGATCGCAACTAAGGTAACAATTGATCCAACAGCATAATGATACCAAGCCTCACTATGAATGTCATATTTTCTAATCTTTCTAATCTTCAAGCGCATTTTCTCCATCTTGATCTTGTGATAATCGACGATATCGGCAACATGCAACTCCAATTCCATCTTCTCCCCCTCAATTCTTTTCAATTTTTCTTTCAAATCCTCGTTTTCTCTTTCAACTAAATTTAACCTCTCGACAATAGGGCCGGTTGGAATTTTCGGTTCACATACCTCCTACATACAAATATCTATGTCAACTTGATGGGCATAATTTGTCATAAACACGAAATGCAACAAATAGTTTTAAAAGAGAATATACCACATCCGAATCATAACAAGGACGAGGGCCGACGGGGACGGATATCAAAACCATGGCACTATGTATAACAAACAACGTGCGGGTAAGATAATTATATGAGTAACTATATATCCAAATCACACAAACATCAATTTTTTATATAAAACATTCATGAACAAGAGGCTCACCACAAGGTGGTGCCGACGACGGGACGCTGTGGGCGATCGACAGTGGTCACGACGGTGATTTAGAAGGCACTAAGTAAAGCACACCTACATATACAAACTAAGTGTTATTTTTACCTCAAATTGCATATAAATCAAATACTAGCACATATATTTCCTCCCAAATTACTAAACTCACAAATTAATCACTATATAACGCATTGCAAGAGCTAATCTAGCAATGAGAGATGAAAGGACAAAGTTGCTAACCTTAGTGATCATTTGAATGGATGGGGGCCTTCAAATCTTGATAAATTTTGGGAAAAATGTGTGATGAGCTCGAGAGGAAGAGGGGAAGAACAGAGAGGAGAGGGGAAAGGGGAAGAACAGAGCGAGCTCGGGTGGACGAAGGGTTTATGTAGGACGACCTTTAGTACCGGTTCGTGTCACGAACCGGTACTAAACGTGCTGGAGGGGCCCCAGACTGACAACATCCTGCCACCACTCTCTTTAGTACCGGTTCGTGGAACGAACCGGTGCTAAAGATTGGCCACGAACCAGTACTAATGGTAGCGGCCCGGCTAGCCGTTGGAACCGGCACTAATGGTCACATTAGTGTCGGCTCAAATTCAAACCGGCACTAATGTGCTTCACATTTGACCGTTTTTCTACTAGTGCTTGCTTCGAGGAGTCGTCATACTGCCATGCAGCATTGTTGGTTCTGCCCGGTCGTGATGAAGCATCATCGGTGCTACGATGGAGCATGGCCGAGCCACCAGAGAATCACCGGTGCCGGGTTGGAACATTTGTCGGGCGGCTGGAACCCCACGGGTGTTGTAATGGAGCATCGCCGGTCACCGAAACCTTGCGAGTGCTGCAATGGAGCATCGACGGGTCGCCGAAGCATCGCCAGTGCTGCAACGGAGCATTGAGGGCTGCTGGAGCATCACATGTGCTGGGATGGAGCATCATCGGGCCGTCGGGACCTTGCGGGTGCTACAATGGAGAATCGACGGGTCACCGAATAATCGCCGGAGCTGCAACGGAGCATCGACGGGTCACCGAAGCATCACCTGTGCTGTGATGGAACATCATCGAGCCGCCGGAACCTCATGTGCTCTGCAATGGAGCATTGACCGGCCATTGGAGCATCGCCGGTGCTGCAACAGAGCATTGACGGGTCGTCAGAGCATCGCCGGTGCTGCAACAAAGCATCGACAGGTCGTTGGAGCATCGCCGGTGCTGCGATGGAGCATCGACGGGTCTTCAGAGCATCGTCGGTGCTGCGACAGAGCATCAACGCGTCATTGAAGCATCGCCGGTGCTGCAACGAAGCATCGACGGGTCGTCGGACTATCACCGGTGCTGTGATGGAGCATCGACTGGTCATCGGAGCATCGCCGATGCTGCGACGGAGCATCAACGCGTCATCGAAGCATCATCGGTGCTGCAACGGAGCATTGCCGAGCTGCTGGAGCATCATTGGTGCTGTGATGGAGCATTGATGGTTTCGCCGGAGCATCGATGATGCTTCAGAAGATGGTCGCAACAACGTCGGTGTTGCAGCTGTGACTGGTATGTGACGAGCTCGTCGGCGTTTTGCTTTGAGATGCCCGGCAACACGGCTGATTCAACCTGAGCGTTGCGTCTAGTGCAAGCAGAAGTTGTAGTCCATGTCAGCCAACCGCGGCTTGTCACATGGGAAGCAATGATGCTGCGTTGCATACAATGGCTGGCTGGAGTCGTTGCATGAGATAGAGAGAATATCATACGGAAACCAACATTCGATGGAAACCGGTAAAAACCACAAGAAGCAAATGTTTTGAAGTTTCAAAAAAATCTGAAAAAAATACGGAATATTAAGAGAATTATGTTTTATTGCCACACAAAAATTTAAGTTGAAACACACTACAAGACGTGAGCTATGGAAAAGACAAAATCAACATTAAATAGTGCCGAACAGTAATGTCACTATTTATGGCTGAATTTGTCTTTTTCATAGCTCACACCTTGTATTGTGTTTGAACTTGAAATTTTGCGTGACAATAAAACATCACCCTCTTAACATCCCTATTTTTTCAGATTTATTTAAAACTTTAAAATATGGTTTTCATGAAATTTTCATTGAATATTGGTTTCCGTATGGTATTCGCCCGCATGAGATATATGCGCGTGTCTTGGGGTGGAAGTGATTAGTGATGGCGTGGTGCCGAGATCATGCGGCTCAAATCGATGCAAATGAACGGCTGGCCAGGCGGCTGATCTTTTCGTATCAGCCGGCTCACGCCTAGCAGCCCCATTCGGTGATCGGTGTTGAAGTTGCACTTAGAATTGAGCCACGTCATCGGTTCGTTCGTGCAACTCGTTCCAGACCACTCAGGCCGCAACGGGACAGCAACCTATAAATGTGTCCGCTTGTCTTCCCCACACCCACACGCTGTCACGGAGCCTCGTGCCCGTCCTTTTATCTTCGCTCTGTGGCCATGGACGCTCCACCCCACACCACCACCCCGCCCTCCTCCTCCACCACCCTAACCCCTCCGCCCCCACACGCCTCCCTGCATTCCCCCAATGGCGGCCATTACCACCACAACCGCGTCCTCCTCCTTCCTCCACCGCCGTATCTCCTCGTCACCACCAACAACCACCATCCCGCCCCCGCGTAGCCACCTGGTTCCCTTCCACGCGCGCAACCGGTGCCACTACAGGCTCACCTGCCGCGCCACCGATGTGTCCGGGGCCGAGCCCTCGGCGCCACCAGAGACCGGTGGGGGCAACAGCTGGTTACCGGTGGTGCCGCTGGCGGCGCTCCCGCGGGGAGAGCGCCGTGTGATCGTACAGGACGGCGAGGAGATCCTGCTTCTCTGGTACAAGGATGAGGTCTTCGCCATCGAGAACCGCTCCCCGGCGGAGGGCGCGTACACCGAGGGCCTCCTCAACGCCAAGCTCACGCAGGTAAACTGCTCGGCAAAATGCCTGCATGTAGTCTAGTCTCTGTACCCGATCCATCTGTGTGTCTCTTTTGGAAGGTTATAAGGTCACACAGTCAGTTTTTCAAAGTGCTCTACAGAATAATAGAAGCATAGGCGAAAAACCACTTGGACAAGATACATACTAAATGGTGCATGTAGAGCATGGCTTCTATTCTACTATATCAGTACAAAATTTCCATGTTCTAGGTTAATTGACCTGCACACACCGAGACTGATTAAGCTGAAGGACAGCGAGCTCTACATGTCTCTGCTTTGCTTTTTTTTTTTTATCTTGTATCTGTTATGGATTTTGTGTATCTCCTCGGAGTGCGAAATTGTGTTATGATGTAGATCATCCCTGTTTTCATCGGACAGTCTTTTCTATAGCCGTGTAATTATATTTTTATTCTGATCAGCAGGTGTGTGGAATTTTACTAATTAATCAAGAAGTAAATGCTAAAAATTACCTATTAATGATCTGAAATTGAAAAAAAAATTCATGGGCAATTCATTGAAGTTTCATTATATTAAACCAAACATAATACAGTTCTGAATATGAACGCTGAGATGAAGATAGTTAGGAAAGATGGACACGCAAGACATATTGTATTTCTGTTACAAGTATGCACATATATTCATCAAGGGATGGTGGAAATTCTTGAATTAAATATCATATCAGAGATTTGAGGCCTTAAACTCCTGTTTGAAATATATTTGTCAGAGATTTGGTGTTCAATTTCTTGAATTTCATGTCATTGACAGTTTTGCCACTACTGTAAGTAGCCCTAGTTTCTCATATTTTAAAATTCCATGTCATAGGGGATTTTTGCCTTGTATCAATTTGGGTAACAGGACTAAATTTTTTTTTCAAAAAGGAGGAAAAGGGTAACAGGACTATGAACTGAGTGAGACAGGTGTCAGAGTCAATTTGTTGCTGAGATGCCTATTAGCTAGCAAGTTCACATAGGAGTGATTTCATGTCATTTAGTTTTCTAGTTTCTTCTTTCCAGTTGCCTGCCTTCCTCCGAGACATGCTTTGGAATATCCTTTCATTTCAAACAGAATTATGCTATGGGACAACCTTGACATAATATTCAACAATCTTTATGTTTAATGTAAAGAAATGGTAGGGTCACTGCTCCAAATATGCGAAGGTACATGCAATTCTGTGAGTTCTATCACTAAGGATATAAATTCGAACACACATTTTATTTTCTGAACTGTATATATATTGTGCTGTTATATCAACTTTTGGGCACCTGGGTTTGCATAAAAATTTACATTTAAATATGTTCAGAAATTTGATGTGAGGGAAACACCTTCACTTCGAGTTAAGACAAAGTTCTATAGGTTTCAGATAGTTATTTGCTTGTTGGTGCACCATATTACTTCGTTAGCTGCTATTTCTTCTTATACTGCAAGCTGCAATGCTGCTAGTCTTTTTTTTTATTACCACACACTCTGTGTAAACTATATCGCTTGCTTGCATGAGATAATTCCTCTTCATATCTCAAGGATGTAACCTTATGTATTTTGCATTTCAGGATGGCTGCATTGTTTGCCCATCAACAGATAGTACCTTTGATCTTCGCACTGGGGAAATAGAAGAGTGGTATCCGAAAAACCCTGTTTTAAGGGCTCTGACACCTGTATTGAGAAAACTATTCGTGTACCCTGCAAAAACGGATGGAGAAAATATATACATCAGCATTAGGGGCGCTGCTAGCTCTGGTGGATCAGCTGAGATTCTGTTCAGCGGGAAAGCTCAACCAGGGAGTACTGCATCTGATGTCAACATCGAAGAGGTTTCATTCTCCCTTGCTCCATTACTTTTACTCTGAAGCTTAAGATCATATCTATGCATAATACATTTCTTTTATCTTTCATTAGGTGATCCCTGCATGGATAATTTACTCTAGTGTACTCCATTCTTAGCAATAAGGGAATTTTACCAAACTGGTTACAGTTTGCAACTAGAATATGACATGTTTGTGTTACATTTTCAGGTTAGAATGGTGGTCGATGAAGGTGTAGGAGGTTTTGGTTTCACTGCTTACAATGAACTGGTCAACGGAAAAGCTGCCATAATTGGCTTTCTATTGTTGATAGATTTTGAACTTTTAACTGGTAAAGGCCTTCTAAAGGGGACTGGTTTGTTGGACTTCATCTATGCAATTTCAAGTGCTTTCAGCTCGTAAAGATGTTTTCTGTTTAGTGTGCAGTGTTATCAAGGTATATCACTACTCATGTAAGTCTAGATTTTGTTTACATACAGTTGAGTACACGAGCAATTGTAAGTGAACACTATGTTTGCCCACAAAGTAAGGAATACAAGAGAACTTCTTGTACTCACACTCTTGGATCTGTCTGATTGTCCATAAACCCCAAAATGAGGTTATAGATGTATACATGTTTACTCAATATGCAACATGTAGGCTGTGAATCATCTAAGCAAGAAAAAGGGCTACGGGCTTATCTTATAATCGGTAATAAACTCACTTTTCCATTTCCTGATTGGGGTTCATGTGAGTTTCAAGATCATGTGAATGAGAAAATTGATGTTAAGGAAAACCAAGAAAGTAGATTGCATGTATGACATGGGAAACAACAAAGCTGATTGTACCAGGAAAAACTTTTTTGTTTATTTTCCTTTATTTAAATCTGATCACGAAGATACTTCTGAAAGCCAAATACTATGGGGAGAAACCACCATATTATGTATTACAAATTTAACTTCTCTTAGCAATTTTGTTTTTTGCTGTATATGTCCTGGTGGTATTGAAGGTTACCCAAACTTCCTAAAATCTCACCTTTTGTAAGATAGGTCATTTCTACCCCTTTTTCGATAAAGTTAGATAGGAACCATAAAATGAGAATTTTTTAACTATTTGAGTTTCAAAACAATCTCATTTTAGGATTTTAGGATTAAGTTTGGGCCCTATCTTACAAAAGTGCTGAAGCTTCTTTGTTTCCATCCCCAGCATTCTCTTTGTGCCAGCATTGCTGCCCTGTTAGCATACGGAGCTCATTGCTTCCAGTTCCTGGCTTCAGAAATCCCATTTTCCTGCACTTGGCTGTATCTCAGATGAGATCATTGAGTGGTTTATGTCAAAAGAAGATGAGAAGATTTTAGATCTAGGTTTTTGCTTGTTTAATTTTTGGATTTATTCACTCGAACCTGAAAGAAGTGGTTTATTCACTTGAACACTTCTAACACTTCTTTTGGGATCGAGTGAATAACAAGAGATTGCTGCTTGTTATCATGTAAGGAGTACAACAATACTGTATTATTTCCGGTGTGAAGTTTAGTGGAGCAATCTGCTATTCTCCTCAAGCCAGTAAATCTGGTTTGTCACTGCCAGCTGATTGTTTGGTTTTGAAGTATTTATGTACAGCATTCGAGTGCCAGGCCGGTTATATTGCTAGTTGAAATCTACCTACCTTAATCAAGGGGGCGATGGTTTTATGCATCATCGATGCAGAATCAGGGATGCAATAAACTTATCCACCATCTAACACAAAAGTGCACGACAATGTCAATGTCATCGTCAGGAAATGTATAGAGCAGATGCCCCAGGTTCATTTCAGTGTGGAGTATAGAGCTCAACAATGCTTATGCTCTTCTCTCAAATAGGATGCACAATAGATGGAAATTCAAAACGGAGGTTGGCTCTTATGCACCTGCGTGAACAGTTAAATAGAAGGAAAAAAAAGTAAAAAAAATCTGATCTTTTTAATCAACACGTTCGTGTCTTCTAACCGTGTGATAACTTTTGTCAATAAAAGACCAGATCCCCAAACATGTCTTTTATTTATGAAAAATTGCATGATTTTTTAGCAGTGTTTTTTTTTTGCCTAGACCAGTACACATGCCATCTATTCACAAAAAAAATTACATATAGTTCGAAGAGACGATCTTTGGTCATGCAAGAGCATATGAGTCCGAGCTCCAAATCGCCTCCCTCCTACAGAAGAAATTTAATCATTTGACATTCATGTACGATAGCTACGTGTTTGCAAAATCGCACACACTGTTTCTCCTTTGAAAATTTACACATAGTTCAAAGACACGAAACATGTCCACAATCACAATGGCAGTCAAAATCAACCTGGCCTCTTTTGATTCATAGGATAGGATTATCGTAGGAATAGGAATCTTGTAGGAAATGAGATGACATATATTTCAAATCCTATGAGTAGGAATAGGAAACAAGATGTCATTTGATTGACACCAAAGAAATTTTTCCATTGAATCTAGGCTCATTTTTATTTTCCTATGAAATATGGAGGATAGAAACCAATCCTATGCAGGAATAGGAATCCATTCCTATGAACCAAAGGGCTCTAAAGGAAAAAATCCTATAAAAATCCTATCCTCTAGAATTCCTATGAAATTCCTACAAACCAAAGGAGGCCTAAGCTTTACTTATAAAGGGATAAAGGACCAATGTCATGCTCGGGAAGGAATAGGGAGAACATGCTCAAGGTCAACCCAAATCTCGGAGTCTTGGTGCGTTAGGCTGTTTGTAGAGTCTTGGTATTGTGATCCCTCGATGCACCCCTCATCTACCTGGTCCTGTTAGTATGCTAGCTAGGTCTTTTTTTTATAACTTAAAACTTTATTTCTCATATGATAGCCAAGTCATTTACAATAAGGTGAGAAACAAAGTCAGGTATAGAACTTTCCCAAAAATTGGAAAATCTATTTTTGAAAGAGAATTTTGCTAAGCTATCTGCTACTTCATTGGCCTCTCGGAAGCAGTGGATACATTCCACATTTGTAAGATCTGCTATTAATTGTTTGCATTCTAGTACTATGGCAACATCTGGTCCAAAGAACTCATTGCCTTGGTTGAAAATCTGAACTGCATTTGTACTATCAGACTCAATAACCACTGAGCTGCAACCAATCCGGAGTGCAAGGATTATACCGTTGTATACTGCATGCATTTCTGCTGAGTCCACACTGCTAACATGGGGAATGAACTAGCAATGCTAGGTCTTGCCTTATGTTGGGCGTCCCGTTCCTCTCCTTTTCTTGTAACACTCGTTACTTGTCTGGTTTTCGGCTTGGTTTTCCTTATAAATGGGGTCAATTTGTTAAGATTTTCGATCCGATTTTTTTATAAACTGGATCACTCTCCTGGCATTATGACCACTTTGAGCAATATATTCAGGTGGAGGGACTCCTCCTCCGGTGATTCTCAAAAAAAAAAACCCAAATCTCGGAGACGCGGACTGAATCAGACAACTAAACAGATAGTACGTTAACCTGGACTTGTTTTGACACACCCTTAAACTAGAGCTTTCTGCCCCCTACATTGTTTTGACCTCGGAAGCTTCCTTGAGCACAAAACAATCCCGTTGCCTATGTATACCTTTTTTCTTGATCTACGCGGCAACAAAATTTTGTGGTTTTATTCTTAGATGTCAATTGCAAAGTCGCATACCAGAAAGTGGCAGTCTAAGGGTAATTTAGAGCGAAAATCGATTCTGGGCCAAGGGACATATGCTCTCATGATCTGAAGGGAATGTTGGTAATGTTTGGGAGTTGAGCCAGGAATGGTGAAATGAGAAATGGGAAGGATCAAAATTAATCATACTTAACTGAAGTTTGGACGTTGTTGGCAGATATTTCTGGGCTCATGTTCACCCTTCTTCCTCCTCCAGTAGATTACATACTTCCTTTTCTATCCTGGTTCTCTATGCTTCTTGTCTGGTGTGATGTCCTTTTCATTTTTCCTGTTTAGTCTTGTACTCCCTTCGTCCGAAAATACTTATCCTCGAAATAGTTGTATCTAGACTTATTTTAGTTATAGATACATCTATTTTATTCATTTGTAGGACAAGTATTTCCGGACGAAGGGAGTAGTCCTTATTCAGCGTGTGTGTAAAGCACGTACATCTTTCTTTCGAAACGGAGTGCGATAGATTAATGCGACAATTTCATGGTATTCCATTGTGCAAAGTCTCTATTCATCATGCAATCTCATTTCTTGGTCTTTGTGCCGCCTATATATATACATATATATCCAACTCTAACATATTTGAGGGCTGACCCGCAAACCTCCCGCAACGATTCGAACCGCGGAAGCCATCCAATGCGGGTCTGTATCGGTCCGCAGGACGGTTCGGACGCGATTTCTCTCGTAAACCGGAGAGAAAAGTGAGGGAAATTTACGGGAGTCTGAATCGATCCCAAGTCTGTTTCTCACCGTCTTGGCCCATAAAATATCCCTCACCCCTCCCGCGTGTTTTTGGCCAGCGCCGCTTCAAAGCGAATGCGACCGCTCACTGGCGCCGGCCGAGAGAGCTCTGCCCGCGCCGCTTCCCGGTGCAGGCAACTGCTGTGCGTTCAAAAGACACGATGGCCGCCCATCCGTCCGTCTGCCGCCCGCATTGATGGCACGCGATTGCCGAGGCGTCTCCTTCGGCGCCACCCATCCGTCCATCTGCCTTCCACCGGTGCTATAAAAACCGCTACCCCAACCGTAGCCACAGTCACCCCTCTCCACACCACTCCCCGCCATGGATCCCTTCATGGCCAAAGCTCTCTGGGACGGGCTTACGTCGGAGCAAAAGAAAGCCATGGCCACTGTTGCTGCCGACTGGCAGGCCGCCATCCAGCTAGAGGACATGCAAATGGAGGACGCCTCCTCCGACAAGCCAGCGCCACCCTCCTTGGGTCTACTTCGGTTAGGATCAACTTGTGTTGTTGTGTCTTTTCATGATTGTCCCTTAATCAATCATGAGGCCGTATGATTTTCTATCTAGTTTTTCTTAGAAACTGGGTTGACTCTCTTCTTTTAATAAGGGCATCTCCAACGGCAACCCGCAAAAAATCTCCCGCATCCGTCCGCAGACAGGGGGACAGTTCGTGGACACGGATATGGGAGGCAGCCATCCAACGCTAGCCGCATACAATTTCACAACAATTCAAACCAATCGGGCGAAATTCGTGCAAACACGGCCGGATTTCATGTGAACTCGACCGGATTTCATGCAAACATGACGAATTTCGTATAAACCAGACGCAAACGGTTACATTTTGGAAATATTTTAACTAAAAAGTTAAAACTATGTGCACGTATGGTCGCGCGGAGCTCCACTCCCACGACATGGATACATTACACTAGTCTATGGCCGGCCGCGGTGGATCCCTTCGTCACCGGGCTGCCCGGAGTCCCGGAGGCATATGCTTCCCCCGTATCTTTCCTATGTACGGCTGCGTCGCTCATCGGAGTGTGGCGAAGATAGTGCTTTAGCCGGAGGAGGAGGGTGCTTCCATGGACGCCTAGGCCAGGGTGGTCTAAGATAAAGAAGAAAACAGACACGTCATTGACTGTACAAGCCGGCGGCGCATCAGCGGTGGCCTTCCTCGGACCCAAGCGGCGGCGGCCTTCCATGTTCTACTTTCCCTCAAAGTTGTCAGCGGACATGGACGTGGATGCGCTGAGCAATGCTACACCTACGTACAAGTCTTACGTAATTAATCCTACGTGCTGATGTGGCCTAAATTAGTTGGGCCAGGATTAGCGCCCGGGCCCCCACGGCTGAAATCAAGCGCGCGCGGGGGGGGGGGGGGGGGGCGGAGTAGAGGATTTAGGAAGGTTACGTAGGTTTACCTAGGTGTAGAATTTTTGGGATGCGCTCGCCACCGACTCGTTGATCTCCTCCGCGCACCCGCCTTCTTTCTCTGTCTGCATGGCGTGGCTATGCGCGCATCAACGACAGATGGCACAGATGTACGCACTGGAGGGGCGGTATGACACGACGTCGTCCATGCCCGTGCCGTCGTGCTCCTCTCTGTGATGGCCTTGAGCAACTCGCCACTCCTCCGCGAGCTAGGTGGAGCAGCGAGTTGCGGAACCATGTGCCAGATTGGGGCGGCAACTTGCTTCGTCGGCCTAGGGAAGTGAGGTGGACCAGCGAGCTGCCTCGCTTGTATCTGCCTTGATCGGATGCCATCAAAATGGTGGAGAAAATGATGAAGGAGGAGATGTGGGGAGCGGCGGAGGTGTGTGATTCTTGCCCGGCGCCTGCCATCGTTTAAATAGAGGGCGGACGAGAGTAGCTCCGCCGACATGACGTTTAATGCCGGCCCGTTCTTGAATGGACGTGTGGCCGGAGTAGGTTTCTTAGCTTCCACACGGGGTTAATGGAGGTGTATGAATGCGGCGAGGAGGCATGTTTAGTCGGGCGTGCAGCGGGCGGCGTCCTCGACTAATGTGCCACTTCAATGGCGGAGGCACTAAGAGGTCGCGTCCGCCTTGAGCCGTCTTCAATGCGAAGTGGCATGAATACGGGCAGCTGGCGTCGGGCGGGAGCAAGCACAAGAGGAGGGAGGGTTTTTTTTGGGTGAGTTAGGACGGTCAGAAGCAAGCTTGAAAGCGGTCGGGACTCCTGCAAACCTTCTCTATTTTTGTCTTCAGTTTGCGGAAGAAATCATATTAGGACCGCTCCGCAAATTGATATAAGTCGACGTTAGATGACTTCCGCGGTCCAAATAGTTACAGAAGATTTACGGATCTATCTTGAAGATGTCCTAATATCATAGGAGCGCCATTCCCTCTTAGACGAGGTTCCGTAAAAAACGTCAATCCGTAATGACTACAGCTTGCCTAGAATGCCGACTTTGGGCTCGATATCCGTAGTGTAAACCAGAGCTTGCCTAGAGTTGTAACGAATATTTCCCTTGTTCCTTCGTATATAACTGTGTTTTTAGTTAATTTAATCGAGAATGTTTCACTACCAATAATGGCACCGACCTGTCATACTATGTGTCATGTATGGCAATAAATAGAGTACTATATGATATTAATATATGATACTATGCATTAGGTTGGTCGTAATGGGAGTATCATAGGTAGTACTCCCTCCTTCCATCTATATAGGGCCTAATGCATTTTTTAAGACCACCTTTGACTATTGACAAGATTAATGGTACATGACATGCACAATGTGAAAATTATATCATTGAAAGCTACTTTTGAAGGAAATACGCCCTAGAGGCAATAATAAAGTTATTATTTATTTCCTTATTTCATGATAAATGTTTATTATTCATGCTAGAATTGTATTAACCAGAAACATAATACATGTGTGAATACATAGACAAACAAAGTGTCACTAGTATGCCTCTACTTGACTTAATCAAAGATGGTTATGTTTCCTAACCATAGACATGTGTTGTCATTTGATTAACGGGATCACATCATTAGGAGAATGATGTGATTGACATGACCCATTCCATTAGCTTAGCACTCGATCGTTTAGTATGTTGCTATTGCTTTCTTCATGACTTATACATGTTCCTATGACTATGAGATTATGCAACTCACGTTTACCAGAGGAACACTTTGTGTGCTACCAAACGTCACAACGTAACTGGGTGATTATAAAGGAGCTCTACAGGTGTCTCCAAAGGTACATGTTGGATTGGCGTATTTCGAGATTATGATTTGTCACTCCGATTGTCGGAAAGGTATCTCTGGGCCCTCTCGGTAATGCACATCACATAAGCCATGCAAGCATTACAACTAATGAGTTAGTTGCAAGATGATGTATTACGAAACGAGTAAAGAGACTTGCCGGTAACAAGATTGAACTAGGTATTGAGATATCGACGATCGAATCTCGGGCAAGTAACATACCGATGACAAAGGGAACAACGTATGTTGTTATGCGGTCTGACCGATAAAGATCTTCGTAGAATATGTAGGAGCCAATATGGGCATCCAGGTTCCGCTATTGGTTATTGACTGGAGACGTGTCTCGGTCATGTCTACATTGTTCTCGAACCCGTAGGGTCCGCACGCTTAAGGTTTCGATGACAGTTATATTATGAGTTTATGAGTTTTGATGTACCGAAGGAGTTCGGAGTCCCGGATGAGATCGGGGACATGACAAGGAGTCTCGAAATGGTCGAGACGTAAAGATCGATATATTGGACGACTATATTCGGACATCGGAAAGGTTCCAAGTGATTCAGGTATTTCTCGGAGTACCGGAGAGTTACGGGAATTCGCCGGGGAGTATATGAGCCTTATTGGGCCATACGAGAATAGAGGAGAGAGGCCAAAAGGAAGGAGGCCTGCGCCCCCCCTCTGGTCCGAATTGGACAAGGGGCGCAGCCCCCTTTTCCTTCTTCCTCTCCCCCTCTTTCCCCTTCTCCTACTCCAACAAGGAAGGAAGGAGTCCTACTCCCGGTGGGAATAGGACTCCCCTTGGCGCGCCCCCTCCTAGGTCGGCCGCCCCTCCCCCTTTCTCCTTTATATACGGGGGCAGGGGGGCACCTCTAGACACACAAGTTGATCTTCGTGATCGTTCCTTAGCCGTGTGCGGTGCCCCCCTCCACCATATTCCACCTCGGTCATATTGTAGCGGTGCTTAGGCGAAGCCCTGTGACGGTAGAACATCAAGATCGTCACCACGCCGTCGGGCTGACGGAAATCCTCCCCGACGCTTTGCTGGATCGGAGCCCGGGGATCGTCATCGAGCTGAACGTGTGCCAAGAACTCGGAGGTGCCGGAGTAATGGTGCTTGGATCGGTCGGATCGTGAAGACGTACAACTACATCAACCGCGTTGTCACAACGCTTCCGCTGTCTGTCTACAAGGGTACGTAGATCACACTCTCCCCTCTCGTTGCTATGCATCACCATGATCTTGCGTGTGCATAGGATTTTTTTTGAAATTACCACGTTTCCCAACAACTTTCACACATGAATTTAACGGTGTGCTTTGTGTAAATTGCATGTCATATATTATAGCTCTAATATCTGGTCAAAGTTAGCCTCGAAAAACGCATTAGACCCTATATAGATGGAATGAGGGAGTACTCTATTATGCATGTCAACTAGGCAAATTTGATGAGATGGCATAGAATTAAATGAAGAAAGAGAAGGTTGAATATCATATCATGATACCGTATCATATTAAATGTTATGCTACCATGTGTGCATGGCAATAAATGAAACCATCTATGATACTAACATATGATACTATGCACTACGGATATAGTATCATACACTATATATGATACTAAGGAACAAGGGATATATGGTGCTTATTTGTGTATGATACTATATCCGTAGAGGTCCCAAGAAGAGTAGCTCAGCCGACATGACGTTTAATGCCGGCCAGCTCTTGAATGGACGTGTGGCCGGAGTAGGTTTCTTAGCTTCCACACGGGATTAATGGAGGTGTATGAATGTGGCGAGGAGGCATGTTTAGTCGGGCGTGCAGCGGGCGGCGTCCTCGACTGATGTGCCGCTTCAATGGCGGAGGCACTAAGAGGTCGCGTCCGTCTTGAGCCGTCTTCAATGCGAAGTGGCATGAATACGGGCAGCTGGCGTCGGGCGGGAGCGAGCACAAGAGGAGGGAGGTTTTTTTGGGTGAGTTAGGACGGTCAGAAGCAAGCTTGAAAGCAGTCGGGACTCCTGCAAACCTTCTCTATTTTTGTCTTTAGTTTGCGGAAGAAATCATATTAGGACCGCTCCGTGAATCGATATAAGTCGACGTTAGATGGCTTCTGCGGTCCAAATAGTTACAGAAGATTTATGGATCTATCTTGAAGATGTTAATATCATAGGAGTGCCATTCCCTCTTAGATGAGGTTCCGTAAAAAACGTCAATCCGTAATGACTACAGCTTGCCCAGAATGCCGACTTTGGGCTCGATATCCGTAGTGTAAACCAGAGCTTGCCCAGAGTTGTAACAAATATTTCCCTTGTTCCTTCGTATATAACTGTGTTTTTAGTTGATTTAATCAAGAATGTTTCACTACCAATAATGGCACCGACCTGTCATACTATGTGTCATGTATGGCAATAAATAGAGTACTATATGATATTAATATATGATACTATGCATTAGGTTGGTAGTAATGGGAGTACCATAGGTAGTACTCTATTATGCATGTCAACTAGGCAAATTTGATGAAATGACATAGAATTAAATGAAGAAAGAGAAGGTTGAATATCATATCATGATACCGTATCATATTAAATGTTATGCTACCATGTGTGCATGGCAATAAATGAAATCATCTATGATACTAATGTTGGAAATATGCCCTAGAGGCAATAATAAAAGCATTATTATTATATTTCCTTGTTCATGATAATTGTCTTTATTCATGCTATAATTGTGTTATCCGGAAATCGTAATACATGTGTGAATAATAGACACCAACATGTCCCTAGTAAGCCTCTAGTTGACTAGCTCGTTGATCAACAGATAGTCATGGTTTCCTGACTATGGACATTGGATGTCATTGATAACGAGATCACATCGTTAGGAGAATGATGTGATGGACAAGACCCAATCCTAAACATAGCATAAGATCGTTTAGTTCATTTGCTAGAGTTTTTCTAATGTCAAGTATCCTTTCTTTAGACCATGAGATCGTGTAACTCCCGGATACCGTAGTAGTACTTTGGGTATACCAAACGTCACAACGTAACTGGGTGACTATAAAGGTATACTACGGGTATCTCCGAAAGTGTCTGTTGGGTTGACATGGATCAAGACTGGGATTTGTCACTCCGTATGACTGAGAGGTATCACTGGGCCCACTCGGTAATGCATCATCATAATGAGCTCAAAGTGACCAAGTGTCTGGTCACGGGATCATGCATTACGGTACGAGTAAAGTGACTTGCCGGTAACGAGATTGAACGAGGTATTGGGATACTGACGATCAGATCTCGGGCAAGTAACATACCGATTGACAAAGGGAATTGTATACGGGATTAATTGAATCCTCGACATCGTGGTTCATCCGATGAGATCATCGAGGAGCATGTGGGAACCAACATGGGTATCCAGATCCCGCTGTTGGTTATTGACCGGAGAGCGATCTCGGTCATGTCTACATGTCTCCCGAACCCGTAGGGTCTACACACTTAAGGTTCAGTGACACTAGGGTTGTAGGGATATGTATATGCAGTAACCCTAATGTTGTTCGGAGTCCCGGATGAGATCCTAGACGTCACGAGGAGTTCCGGAATGGTCCGGAGGTAAAGAATTATATATAGAAAGTGCTATTTCGGCCATCGGGACAAGTTTCGGGGTCACCGGTATTGTACCGGGACCACCGGAAGGGTCCCGGGGGTCCACCGGGTGGGGCCACCTATCCCGGAGGGCCCCATGGGCTGAAGTGGGAAGGGATCCAGCCCAAAGTGGGCTGGGGCGCCACTTCCCCCTAGGGCCCATGCGCCTAGGGTGGGGGAAACCCTAAAAGGAAGAGTCCTAGGAGGGGAAGGCACCTCCTAGGTGCCTTGGGGAGGAGGGATTCCTCCCCTTGGCCGCACCCCCCTAGGAGATTAGATCTCCTAGGGCCGGCGCCCCCCCTTGGCCCTCCTATATATAGTGGGGGAGATGGAGGACTTCTTACCCTTGCCTTTGGTGCCTCCCTCTCCCTCTCCAACACATCCTCCTCCTCCATAGTGCTTGGCGAAGCCCTGCCGGAGTACTGCAGCTCCATCATCACCACGCCGTCGTGCTGCTGCTGGAGCCATCTCCCTCAACCTCTCCTCCCCCTTGCTGGATCAAGAAGGAGGAGACGTGGCTGTTCCGTACGTGTGTTGAACGCGGAGGTGCCGTCCGTTCGGTGCTAGGATCTTTGGTGATTCGAATCACGTCGAGTACGACTCCCTCATCCCCGTTCTTTGAACGCTTCCGCTCGCGATCTACAAGGTACGTAGATGCATCTAATCACTCGTTGCTAGATGAGCTCCTAGATGGATCTTGGTGAAATCGTAGGAAAATTTTTTGTTTTCTGCAACGTTCCCCAACAACTAACATATGATACTATGCATTACGGATATAGTATCATACACAAATAAGCACTTCTTGGATGGGTTTTTTCTCTTGGGACCACTATATATGATACTAAGGAACAAGGGATATATGGTGCTTATTTGTGTATGATACACTATATATACTACGGATATATGGTAAGAGAAAAAAATGTTTTTAGTGGTCCCAAGAAGAACTAACCCAAATAAGCACCTCTTGAATGTGTTAGATTTTTTGGATGGGTTAGATGCATCTAACCAAAACTAACCCTCCTGTTTGAATATTTTTGAGTTAGTTGAGTCCAATCTAACCCAAACTAACTCTAACCTATGGATCCCAACAGGGCCACTGCCTTGTGGGTTATGGCCATTGGCCCCAGCACCTCAGCACGCTATCCAGCACTCGCACTGGCTTCGTCATGCCGCTGCCTTGGTGTCTCGGACGCGTCCTCGTTAGGTCATCTCCAACGAGAACTCACAAATTTTCTTCCGTATCCATCTGTAGATGTAGGGATCATGTTACGGACACAGATGCGGAAGGACGCCATCCGTCCAATCATAGTCGTATACATTGCAAAATCTATTTGAACAAATCGAATGAAATTCATGCAAATTGAACGGATTTCATTCAAATCTAATATAATTTATATAAACGGGCGGTATTTTGACCGTTTTACAAAAAACTATTAAAAAAACACCAAACCCTATATCGGACGACCAGCTCGTAAGCGTGGCCGCCATGTCCTGCTGCACCGCCGTCGGCGTCCGTGTTGTCGTCGTCCCTCCAGCGGTGCAAGGATGCGGGAGGTCCGTGGCAGCCCTGTCCGGCGGCTGCCTACGCTCGCGGAGGAGCCGCTTCACCTCCTGCTGCGCGGTGCGAAGGGCCGCCCTGGCCACTATCGAAGGCACTGGCGGCGGCCTTGCCCCTTCCGGTGTTGGCGGGGCAGCCGCTAAGCGACCACTCCTCGCTGATCTTGGTGAGCTCGCCGTCAAGGTGGCGGCGCCGCCTGGCGGCCGTCTCGGCGATGGTGATGGAGTGGTCGAGCGCCCACGCAGCGACGAGGTTTGGGTCATTGTGGACCATTCCAGCGCCACTTTCGTCTTGGCGAACGTGAAGCGGCGATCGGCATTGCGTCGGTTGTACCTTGCATGCTGCCGCGCCGCACGCTCGGTCTCGGATACCATGGTCCGAGAGCTGGAGGCACCGCCGAAACCACCACCTCTGAGGTAGTGGAGGATGCGGCCACGCGCCTTGGCGATCGCGGATGGAAGCTCCTCCTTCTTCTACCGACGGTGGCGTCGTGGTAGAGACGACGGCCCGTCAATCCGCGCATAGCGGCTGTGCGGTGGGGGCGACGCCAGCTCATCCTTCACGCGGCGGAGGCGCTAGGGATGCCTGCTCCTGCTTCACGCGACCGCTGATGTGGAGGCCATTGTTGCGCGGAGGGGACGCCGACTCGTCCTTCACCTGTCGGAATGGGGATGCCGGCTCCCGCTTAACGCGGACCCGCGTCGGGGACATTGTCTCCTCATTCACGTGTGCCGGCGATGATGGAGCCGGACCCATCTGACGGATGAATTCTTTGTCTATGAGAGTTTCCTTCGAGAGGAGACGGGGCCACTACTGTGCTGGTCTTCCTCATCGCTGGAAGAGCCCACCACCGTGGATGCGGATGGTCCAGGTGAGCGAGGGCGGCAACACCACGATCCGCCTGACGACGAACTGCCGTTGTTGTCGCTGCCGACGCGAAGAACTAGGACTTTGGCATCGCCGCTGGGCTCGTAGAGGAGGAAGGGTTTGGTGATGGGGAGGAGGATGGTGCGGTTTTGGACGACGCCGAAGCACGACATAAATAGCCGCGGCCAAGCCAGGCAGAGAGGCGGTCAACCTGCTTCAATACGGCGCAACGGCCGGAGTTGATTTCTCGGGACATGGTGTTCGCATTGAAGCGGTGGCGACGCCCGAGAGATCGCGTCCGTTTGCGCTGCCTTCTGGTCCGGTCAAATCGTGATATCAATGCCGACCACTGCATGCTTTGAATCGGCATGAATGCGAAGCGGTAAGCGGCGCGACGAGTGGGATGGAAAGCGCGGGAATGGCAGGTGGGTGGTTTGGGTGGGTATGGGCGGTCAGAAAAGGGCTTGAAAGTGGTTTGTACTCCCGCGGACTGCAGTGCATTTTAGTTACAACTCACATACTACCAAGGAGAAGTTCAGTGACCATAGATGATGTTGCATGCATTGGCTTCTTGTGCCTCAAGTTCCTAATGGAGGAGTTAGATGATGTCGACGTAGCTACGTACTGTAAGATGAAAAGTAATATAAAAGACTAAGTAAGATGCGCAATATTTTGATATGGTCGAGCATTCTGAATTCTACCATTTACCTATTTACAATATGAATTTTAGTTGGCAACCAAGCAATTACTAAAAAATTAGTACAACTCGCGGAGGAGAACAGCCACTCGGAGCAGATCGTCTATAAGAGACTTGGTCTCTGCATTCTACTCGTATGGACCCTGCATCACACTGATCAGATAACTGCGGAAATAAGAATGACTCAAATCGTTCGAAGAGGTACGAGCGGACAGACAGATTAATAGCCCGTTCTTGCTCAACATCTGATAGTTATTCAGATCATCTACTCCAGGTTAGCCAGTGCAAACTTGAGTCATGTCGAATATGCGCTCTTCTTCCTCCTTTCAACTGAAGGGCAACATGCCCCAAGTGGAAGCAGTGAGAAATCATAAGGGTAAAAAATATATTCAAGAGTACATCAAAGGCATACTATATTTTTATAGAAGAAAGTATGACAAAATTGCCAAATAGAGACCAAGCTCCATGGAGACTTTAATTTGAAAAGTTTAAAATTCAAACTTTTCGTTTCAAAAAATTCTGAAAAAATTACGCATATACCTGGATACATAATGAACATGTTTTCAAATTTTCAGGTCAGGATACATTAAAATGAGAGATACACAAAAAAGACAAATCTAAGGCGCATTAGCATATGTACTGTTCATAAGTCTATGATTTTTTTGTGCAACTCGCAATTCAAGGTATTTCATCCTGAATTTTTTCACACATACACATTACATCGTTGCAAACATGTGTATTTAGTTTTAGAATTTTTTGAAACTAAAAAGTTTGAATTTTGAATGTTTCAAAAAAAAGCCTCCATGAAGCTCAGTCTCTAAAATGCCTCTAAGTAAGGGTGATATACAAGACACTGTTGATGGTAACATCATAACAACTCCACTCCACTAGCCAGAACTAGTACTACTCATACATGCAATAAATTTCTTTAGGGCATCTTCAACGGAAACCCGCAAAAATTCCCCCTCATTCGTTTGCGGACTAGGGGGGACCAGTCCACGGACACAGATACGGGAGGCAGCCATCTAATGTTAGCCACATACATCCGACCTTCCGGATTTTTTCCTAGCCCGCCCGATCAAGTAGCCGCATGCAAAGGGCACAAAAGTTCAAATAGTTGCATGCAACACTAGTTTCCCAGTCCGCACGATCAAGTAGCCGCACGCCTCTTGCTTCTGAGATTGCGAGAAGCCTCTCGGTGTCTATCATAGTTGGTTCTCTCAGGTACTGAGGTTCGAACACCTCGACCACGGCAGTTGCAAGCTTGACCATGGCATCTCCGCATGTGCTCTCGGACATCCGTAGGTACTTGTCCCATGAATCGGCGGCCGTGCCATATGCAAGCATCCGGAGTGCAGCCGTGCACTTCTGGTAACCAGAGAAGCCAATCGTTCCCATGGTGTCCTTCTTCAGGATGAAGTAGTCATCGTAGGACCAGATGCCATGGTACAAATGATCGAAGACGGTCTTGCGCATCCGAAAACGCTGGCGAAAATGGTCAGCTAGAGTGCATGGGGGGCAAAGTAGTCGGTCATCAGTATCAAATGCCTGCGCACCCTATTGCGGTTGAGCACACGATGACCTTGATTGAGCCCTTGAAATTGAGAACATGCTCCTCCGCACGCTCCGCTTCTTCAAGGACCGCATGCATCATCGTCGTCTCATCGGAGTACTCCTCCTCGCCCGACGAGTCATCGGAGGACTCAACATACTACTCGTACATGTACTCCAAATCGAATCCATTGCTACAAACAAGAAGGGACAACTGTTTTCAACTTCGGTGATTCATCAAATAGTTGTCGGGCATGGTAGAGAATGGTACCTGGCGGGGCGGTCGGAGGACAGGGGTTGAACGGAAACAGAGGAGAAGCGGCAGGGAGCCCTGCTGGATCGCTGGAGGTGATGGAGACACAGATTTCTGGCAGGGGTGTGGCGTGGTGGCCAGAGTGGTGGAGCGGTGGCGATGGCAAGAGAGAAAGAAGGAAGAAGAGAAAATGTGGAGAATGGAGCTGTGGGTTCGCGATGTGGGTTTTGGATGGACCATAGAAGCCATCCAACACGTCCGTGTAGCGGTCCGTGAGGCGATCCAGATGCGATTTCTCCCGCAAAACAAACAAAAGTGGGGGAGGTTTGTGGGAGTCCGAACATGCGAAACGTACTGATATGTGTACAACTAGTCTTCGTTAGATAGGTTGTTAGGTTTTGGGTTGTTTCTGCTGACGGCACCGCTGTGTTTTGGCGGGCAGCGATCGCGGTGGTGATGCTCGTGAATAATTTGGTCCGAGATCTTCCCCGGCCATGGCATACTATTGTGGCTAGTTGTAGATCTGGGTGCCTGTTGCTCAGATCAAGGTTTGCGCGACGACGGTAACAATCTCAAGGTGAGCTTTTGTGCCCTGGCTTCGCCGTCATGGCGACGAGCGCTCCGGCGTCATCATGGAGCCGAGGTGTTTGTACAGGAGCTTGCCATTGCAGATTAGTGCCAAGTCTGTCTGCTTTTCCATCACCGACGGGGGATATGAAGTATTAATTCTGCTGGTTCTCCGGCTTCTTTGACATGCTCGTTCTTCTGGACCGGGGCTAACGACTTCCCGTCCGCAGAGATCCGGTCTGCACTAGACAAGGTTTCACTGGTCCACGTGGGAGCGGCGATGGCGGCGCGCCATCATCCCACATTGCTACTTGTTTGGGGTTGATTACCCAAGGATTCAAATGCAATTTCTATTATTTGTGGGGTCCTATGTACTGTTTGGGTATCTTTTTAATAGATCCGCGGTGGGTTTAAAAAAAGATACGCTTTCATCTAACAAGGGATCTTTGAATAAGACGCCGATGACCAAAAAATATAGGGGATCAATCTTAGCCCTTTTGATAAGTAAGAGTGTCGAACCCAACGAGGAGCAGAAGGAAATGACAAGTGGTTTTCAGCAAGGTATTTTCTGCAAGCACTGAAATAGTCGGTAACTAGTAGTTTGATAGCAAGATAATTTGTAACGGACAAGTAATGATAACGGTAAATGAAGTGCAGCAAAGTGTCCTTTTGTGGCAAAGGACAGGCCAAAACGGTCTCTTATAATAAGCAAAGTGTTCTTGAGGACACACGAAAATTTCATCTAGTCACTTTCATCATGTTGATTTGATTCGCATTCGCTACTTTGATATGTGGATGGACCGGTGTTTGGGTGCTGTTCTTACTTGAACAAACCTCCCACTTATGATTAACCCCCTCGCAAGCATCCGAGACTATGCGAAAAGTATTAAGATAAAATCTAACCATAGCATTAAACATTTGGATCCAAACCGGCCCATTATGAAGTAGCGCATAAACTAGGGTTTAAGCTTCTATCACTCTAGGAATGCATCATCTAATAAGTACTCCACAATACATTCCCTTAGGCCCGAAGATGGTGAAGTGACATGTAGTTTATGTTCACATGACACCACTAAGGGAATCACAACATGCATGTCATCAAAATATCGAACACATATCAAGTTCACATGATTACTTGCAACATGACTTCTCCCGTGACCTCAAGAACAAAAGTAACTACTCACAAATAATATTCATGCTCAAGATCAGAGGGGTATTAAATAGCATAATGGATCTAAACATATAATCTTCCACCAAATAAACCATATAGTACTCAACTACAAGATGTAATCAACACTACTAGTCACCCACAGGTACCAATCTGAGGTTCCGGTACAAATATTGAACACAAGAGATGAACTAGTGTTTGAGAGGAGATGGTGATGTTGATGATGTTGATGGATATTAGCCTCCCAAAGATGAGAGGTTTGTTGGTGATGACAATGACTTCGATTTTCCCCTTCAGGAGGGAAGTTCCCCCGGCAAAATCGCTCCGCCAGAGGACAAAAGTCCTCCTGGCCAAGTTCTGCCTTGAGACGGCGGCGCTCTATCCGGAAAGTCCTCCCCTTATTTTTTAGGTCAAAATGAGCTATATACCAGAAGATGGGCACCAGAGGTGGGCTGGGCTGGCGACCACCCACCAGGGCAGGGGGCGCCTGGCGCGCCCTGGTGTCTTGTGGTCATGAGGTGGCCCCCTCCAGTAGTTATTTGCTCCAATATCTTTCACATATTCAAAAATAATTCTCCGTAAATTTTCAGGTCATTTGGAGATGTGCAGAATAGGTGTCTTGACGTAGCTTTTTCAGGTCCAGAATTCCAGCTGCTGGTATTCTCCCTTTGTGTGTAAACCTTGCATATTATGAGAGGAAAGGCATCAGAATTACTCCATAAAGCATTATTATGGATAAAAACATTATAAATAACAGTAGGAAAACATGATGCAAAATGGACATATCAGATGCTCGCTGTTTTCAGTGACCTGTGTGTCCAATTGTTGTTTCAACAACTTTGTTGGTGTTTTAGAAGGGGGTCTATATCGACCCAACCAACCCCTCGACCCCCGTGTCCCTCCTTGAGGTGACACGGGGGGAGCCGCAGATCCCGCCGCTGGCCAACCCCCTATCCCTCCCCTCTCCCTTGCCGCCGCCGAGGGCCTCTGTCGGGCAAAGCCCAGGTAGGGCAGGTGACGGCTAGGCCTCTCCTCGGTGCAGCTCCTCGCCCCATGGCCATGGCACAGTGCTCAGTCGTAGGCAGCGTTTGCTGGCGTGGTGCAGCGAGGGCACAGCGTGGCATGGCACGGTGGATGTGGGGGTGATGTGAGCTCTGTCTAGTGGTGGTGCCTATGACTGCGGTGACCGGAGGTCTTGTTCCGTCCCGATACTCCTTCCTGGATCTGGATCTGGCCGGTTGGGACCCAGGCGTGGCTGCTAGCGAGCGTGGTAACGCCGGGCCTCCACGGCTGCTGGGCACGGTGGTGGTGCTGGCAGTTGCGTTGTGGGCTCGGTGTGGTGGTGGCCGACGACGGTTCACAACAAGAGACATGGAGATGCGACGGTCATGGAGGGACAACAACGGTGCGGTGAGATGGGCTGGTGGTAGCGGCACGTACTAGAGGCGGAACCGTGAGCCACCGTCTAGGTGGGTGGCGAAGCTACGATGGCTCGGCTAGGAGGGAGTTCCTAGCGAGCAGTGAGCGTCCGGGCCACCTATGGGTTGTGTTGCTGTTTTATTATCATTCTTCAATGTTTTATAATCATTTTATATCATTTTTTGGTACTAACCTATTGACATAGTGCCAAGTGCCAGTTGTTGTTTTTTGCATGTTTTTTACATCACATGAAATCAATACCAAACGAAGTCCAAACGCAGCGAAACTTTTTGTGAATTTTTTATGGACCAGAAGATATCCAATGGGCCAGAGAATCACCTGTGGCGTGCTCCGAGGGGAGCACAACCCACCAGGGCATGCCTGGAGGCCCAGGCGTGCCCTGGTGGGTTGTGCCCACCTTGGGTGCCCTCGGACTGCCTCTTTACTCTATAAATACCCCAATATTCCAGAAACCCTAGGGGAGTCAACAAAAATCAATTCCAGCCACCACAAGTTCCAGAAACATCAGATCCAATCTAGACACCATCACGGAGGGGTTCATCATGTCCATTGGTGCCTCTTCGATGATGTGTGAGTAGTCTTTTGTAGACCTTCGGGTCCGTAGTTAGTAGCTAGATGGCTTCCTCTCTCTCGTTTGATTCTCAATACAATGGTCTCTTGGATATCCATATGATGTAATTCTTTTGCGGTGTGTTTGTTGGGATCCGATGAACTTTGAGTTTATGATCAGATCTATCTCTTTTTATCCATGAAAATTACTTGAGTCTTCTTTTGATCTCATATATGCATGATTGATTATAGCCTCGTATTTCTTCTCTGATATTTGGGTTTTGTTTGGCCAACTTGATCTATTTATCTTGCAATGTGAAGAGGTGCTTTGTGATGGGTTCGATCTTACGGTGCTTGATGCCAGTGACAGAAGGGGAACCGACACGTATGTATCATTGCTATTAAGGATAACAAGATGCAGTCTATTTCTACATAAATAGATCTTGTCTACATCATGTCATCGTTCTTATTGCATTACTCTGTTTCCCCATGAACTTAATACACTAGATGCATGCTGGATAGCGGTTGATGTGTGGAGTAATAGTAGTAGATGCAGGCAGGAGTTGATCTACTAGTCTTGGACGTGATGCCTATATAATGATCATTTCCTGGATATCGTCAAGATTATTTGAAGTTCTATTAATTGCCCAATAGTAATTTGTTCACCCACCGTTTGCTATTTTTCTCGAGAGAAGCCACTAGTGAAACCTACAGCCCCCGGGTCTCTTCTTTAATATATTTGCCTTTGCGATCTATTTTCCTTTTCTTTTATTTTCAGATCTATTAAACCAAAAACACAAAAATACCTTGCTGCAATTT
Organism: Triticum aestivum; assembly: GCF_018294505.1. Lineage (NCBI taxonomy): Eukaryota > Viridiplantae > Streptophyta > Magnoliopsida > Poales > Poaceae > Triticum > Triticum aestivum. The sequence goes on from NC_057803.1 coordinate 534,520,112, forward strand.
ATTTTATTCGAGATCTATGTATCCCATCTATCATATTTTTATCACGTCTGTTTGCCAATTTCTGGCGCCATTACCCGAAAGGGATTGACAACCCCTTTAACACGTTGGGTTGCGAGTATTTGTTATTTGTGTGCAGGTGCTATTTACGTAGTGTTGCTTGGTTTTCCTACTAGTTTGATAACCTTGGTCTCATCACTGAGGGAAATACCTACCGTCTCTGTGTTGCATCATCCCTTCCTCTTTGGGGAAATACCGACATAGTCCTAGCAGACATCAAAAGGAATTTCTGGCGCCGTTGTCGGGGAGTGATCATCAACATCTACTAGATTCCTAATCACAAATCTCATCTCCTTAAAATTTACATTATTTGCCATTTGCCTCTCGTTTTCCTCTCCCCAACTTCACAAAAATTTGCTGTTTTATTCGCCCTCTTTTTCGTTCGTCGTTTTCTTGACTGGATCTATCCTAGTTCTTTCTTTCTAGTCTTAATGGCTAGCGTGTCTACTCCTCCTTTGTCACCAGATTTTGAAGTTCTATACTTCAAGCAACAACAGGGAGAAAATTCAAAAGATGCTTGGTGTAGGCTTATGGAATCCTATCGTGTTTGCAATTTAAAGGGAGACACAAAGATCTTGCTTCGCAATTTTTACATAGGATTGGCTTTGCATCATAGACAACTCTTAGATTTTGCCACTAAAGGGAATTTTATTGAGCTTGATGCTAATGCTGCCTATGAAATCTTAGTAGGAATTTTGGGAGTCCCACCTCCAAAGAAGGGGCTTTCTTTCAGCCCAGAGGGGGTTCAAATGTTGGACAAACTTGGTGATTTGCACAAATGTATGGTTGAATTGCAAAAATATAACGAACCCCTCAAACATCTTAATGGTAGTATCAATCGCATTAATACCTTGATTACTCTCTGTAATAAGCGATTGGATATTTTAGATCTGAAAATGGCTTCTTTTCCTGAGAATTTAGGGAAGCGCAAAGAGCCTCCCGGGTTTGATAAAGCCCTTACAGAAGTTACCAAAACTATGGATGACAAAACTTAGATCCTTGCTTTATGCCTAGCTAGGGGCGTGAAACAATAGCGCTTGTTGGGAGGCAACCCACTGAATAAAATTTATTTTTGTATTTTGCTTGCTATTCTTGAGTGTTTGCACAATTATGCTACTGTTATGATTGTGTTTTATGTGTTTTAATTAGTGTTTGTGCCAAGTAAAGCCTTTAGGATCTTCTTGGGTGATAGTTGCTTGATCTTGCTGAAAAACAGAAACTTTTACGCTCACGAAAATAATTCTAATTTTTGACAGGAGCGTGATAAAATACCAATTCTTTTTGCAGAAGATTAACATACAAATTTATCAAGCCGTCCTAATTTTTTACAATTTGTGGAGTTACTGAAGTATTCTAAATATCCAGATTTCTACAGACTGTTCTATTTTTGACAGATTCTGTTTTCTTTGCATTGTGTGCCTGTTTTGATGATTCTATGGTTTTCTTTGAAGAGTTTTTGCCATAGAAAAGTTGGAATATAGTAGATATAATGCAAGAATAAAATATGAATTGGTTTGCAACAACACTTATAGTAGTGATTTGTTTTCTTATACTAATGGATCTCACAAAGGTTTTGTTGAGTTTTGTGTGATTGAAGTTTTCAAGTTTTGGGTGATGTTATGATGGATGAAGGAATAAGGAGTAAGAAGAGCCTAAGCTTGGGGATGCCCATGGCATCCCAATCTATTATCCAAAGAGAAGCAAGCAACTAAGCTTGGGGATGCCCCTAATGGCATCCCCTCTTTCTTCTAACTACCATCGGTATTTTACTCGAAGCTATATTTTTATTCGCCACATACTATGAGTTATGCTTGGAGCGTCTTGTATGATATGAGTCTTTGTTTGTTTTGCTTTGTGTTTTAAGTCTTGAATCCTTGCTGGACACACCCATTTGAGAGAGCCAAAATTATGCCATGACTTGTTAGAATTGCTCTCTATGCTTCACTTAAATCTTTATGAGCTATGGAATTGCTCTAGTGCTTCACTTATATCTTTTTGAGCATAGTGCGCTTTAGTATTTTTGAAGAAATGCTCTCTTGCTTCACTCAGATTTATTTGATTGTTAGTAAAGTTTTTAAGAATTTCTCTCTTGCTTCACTTAAATTAATTCGAGAGAAAGAAATAGTATGCTCATGATCTTCACTTATATTTGTTTGAGCTTTTCAAAAGCACCACATGAAAATTAGTCCCAAAGTGATAGATATCCAAGAAGGATATAATAAAAACTTTCATGAAGATCATTGGAAAAAATAAACTTGATTCCTCATAATAGTTTTGAGATATGATGATGTGATACGTGAGTCATGTTGATGAGTAATTATGCTTTAGTAAGAATATTGGTGTTAAGGTTTGTGATTCCCTATGCAAGCATGGAAGTCAATGGTTGTGCAATGAAATTACATCCTACTTGTGGTGCATTATTCGGTGTTAATTATGCTTAATGCTCGCTTATGAGATTATTTGTTTCTTGGTTGGTCGCTTCTCAATCTTTTGCTAGCCTTCATTTTGCACTATGCATGATCACTACTTGTGCATCCAAAATCCTTTAAACCAGTTTTGCCACATGAGTCCACTATACCTACCCATATGCGGTATTCTTTTGCCGTTCTAAGAAAATTTGTATGTGCCATCTCTAATTTTCAAAATAAATTTCTCTTTTGTGTGCTCGTACCGCTTGCAAGGCGGTGCGGGGTGGCCGATATTTTCCATGCTAGATGTGTTATTCTCACGATGAGTGTTTATTCACTTGTCATTGCACGAGAGTAAGGCAAAGGTATTAGGGATGCCCATTCCCGAAATGAAAAATGAATTTACTTTATGTTGTCAAATAATAAATTCCTTGGAAAATGTTGGTATGGAAGACACCCGTGGATACGGTTAGCCATGGAAAGTGAAAGTATGATGGAAAAAGGAATAAACTTTAATTTATGTTTGGGAACTACCTATGATATATCTAGCATGGAAAGTGTGGGGAACACTAAGTCGTTTTCGTTGGTGGGAAAAGTATGCCTCTCAAAATGTTGTTATCTCTATGTTTTTCGCTTTGAGCTCTGGCACCTCTACTAATCCCTACTTCCCTCCACGAAGGGCCTTTCTTTTACTTTATGCAATTTATATTTTTAATTTGAGTCCCCATCTTCTCTTATAAAGCACCAACTAGGGGGCACTATGATCGTACTTGAGCATTGGCTGTAGCTAATATGCGAGTTTGTTTCATGAATGGATCAATGATTGAGCATGATGGGCTAGGGATAACTTATTTTAGCGTTGATATTTTGAAAGACATGGTTACTTGTTCATATGCTTGAGTATTTAAGTGTCGTGTCAAAACTAGACTATTGCTTTAAAACATATAAAAGTCCAAATGTCCATGCTATCAAGAAAGGAATATGAGATGACATGTTAGGCAGCATTCCACATTAAAAATTCAATTTTTATCATTTACCTACTCGAGGACGAGCTGGAATTAAGCTTGGGGATGCTGGTACGTCTCCAACATATCTATAATTTTTGATTGTTCCATGATGTTATATTATCATTTTTGGATGTTTTATAATCATTTATATCATTTTTTGGTACTAACCTATTGACATAGTGCCATGTGCCAGTTGCTGTTTTTTGCATGTTTTTTACATCACAGGAAATCAATACCAAATGGAGTCCAAACGCAGCAAAACTTTTTGTGGATTTTTTATGGATCAGAAGACATCCAATGGGCCGGAGAAGCGTCTGGGGTGGGGGTGCTCCGAGGGGAGCACAACCCACCAGGGCGCGCCTGGAGGCCCAGGCACGCCGTGGTGGGTTGTGCCCACCTCGGGTGCCCCCGGACCGCCTCTTTACTCTATAAATACCCCAATATTCCAGAAACCCTAGGGGAGTCGACAAAAATCAATTCCAGCTGCTGCAAGTTCCAAAAACACCAGATCCAATCTAGACAATATCACGGAGGGGTTCATCATGTCCATTGGTTCCTCTCCGATGATGCGTGAGTAGTCTTTTGAAGACCTTCGGGTCCGTAGTTAGTAGTTAGATGGCTTCCTCTCTCTCGTTTGATTCTCAATACAATGGTTTATTGGAGATCCATATGATTTAATTCTTTTGCGTGTGTTTGTTGGGATCCGATGAACTTTGAGTTTATGATCAGATCTATCTCTTTTTATCCATGTAAGTTATTTGAGTCTTCTTTTGATCTCTTATATGCATGATTGATTATAGCCTCGTATTTCTTCTCTGATATTTGGGTTTTGTTTGGCCAACCTGATCTATTTATCTTGCAATGGGAAGAGGTGCTTTGTGATGGGTTCGATATTACGGTGCTTGATCCCAATGATAGAAGGGGAACCGACGCATATGTATAGTTGCTATTAAGGATAACAAGATGTGGTCTATTTCTACATAAATGGATCTTGTCTACATCATGTCATCATTCTTATTGCATTACTCCATTTCCCCATGAACTTAATACACTAGATGCATGCCGGATAGCTGTTGATGTGTGGAGTAATAGTAGTAGATGCAGGCAGGAGTCAGTCTACTAATCTTGGATGTGATGCCTATATAATGATCACTACCTGGATATCATCATGAATATTTGAAGTTCTATCAATTGCCCAACAGTAATTTGTTCACCCAGTGTTTGCTATTTTTCTCGAGAGAAGCCACTAGTGAAACCTACGGCCCCCGGGTATCTTCTTTAATATATTTGCCTTTGTGATCTATTTTCCTTTGCTTTTATTTTTAGATCTATTAAACTAAAAACACAAAAATACCTTGCTGCAATTTATTTTATCGGATATCTATTTATCCCACCTATAATATTTTTATCACGTTCGTTTGCCACTTTCTGGCGCCGTTACCCGAAAGGGATTGACAACCCCTTTAACACGTCGGGTTGCGAGTATTTGTTATTTGTGTGCAGGTGCTGTTTACCTAGTGTTGCTTGGTTCTCCTACTGGTTCGATAACCTTGGTCTCATCACTGAGGGAAATACCTACTGTCTCTATGCTACATCATCCCTTCCTCTTTGGGGAAGTACCGACGTAGTCCTAGCAGACATCAGTGGCGAGCGGCGGTGGTCTCCTGGTGGTGCCGGTGTTGGAGTTGCACGCAACTAGGTGTGGGATCATTGAAAGTCTGTCACTTTGGAGCGGATGATAGACTTCAGTGGTGGTTCTAGCTTGCTGGAGGAGTTGGGTGGCTGCGGTTCCTCGCCTAGGTTGTGGTGTTTGGTGGGCGGTGCTTATGCTTGCTGTGCGGTCTGTCGGCGGTCTTTGGCTATGCAGCTATGATACGTCCATTTTGCATCATGTTTTCTTGCTGTTATTTATAATGTATTTATCTATAATAATTCTTTTTGGAGTAATTCTAATGCCTTTTCTCTCATAATTTGCAAGGAACACACCAGGAGGGAGAATTCCGACAGCTGGAAATCTGGACCTGAAAAAGCTACGTCAGGCTACCTATTCTGCACAAGTCCAAATAAGCTGAAACTTCACGAGAATTTTTTATGGAATATTTAAGAAATACTAGAGCCAATAACCACCATAGGGGGGCCACCAGGTGGGCACAATCCACCTGGGCGCGCCAGGCCCCCCAGGCACGCCCTGGTGGGTTGTGACCTCCTCGGCCCACCTCTGGTGCCCATCTTTTGGTATATAAGTCACTTTGACCTAGAAAATAATAAGAGGAGGACTTTCGGGACGAAGCGTCGCCGCCTTGAGGCAGAACTTGGGCAGGAGCTCTTTTACCCTCCGGTGGAGCGATTCCACTGGGGGAACTTCCCTCCCGGAGGGGGGAATCATTGTCATCATCATCACCAACAACTATCCCATCTTGGGAAGGGCAATCTCCATCAAGATATTCAACAACACCATCTCCTCTCAAACCCTAGTTCATCTCTTGTGTTCAATCTTATTACCGTAACTATTGGTGCTTGTGGGTGACTAGTAGTGTTGATTACATCTTGTCATTTATTACTATATGGTTTATTTGGTGGAATATTACATGTTCATATCCATTATGCTATTTAATACTCCTTTGATCTTGAGCATGATTATTATTTGTGAGTAGTTACTTCCGTTCTTGAGGTCACGGGAGAAATCATGTTGCAAGTAATCATTTGAACTTGATATGTGTTCGATATTTTTATAGTATGTATGTTGTTATTCCCGTAGTGGTGTCATGTGAACGTCGACTACATGACACTTCACCATATTTGGGCCTAAGGGAATGCATTGTGGAGTAGCAATTAGATGGTGGGTTGCGAGAGTGACAGAAGCTTAAACCCCAGTTTATGCGCTATTTCGTAAGGGACTGATTGGATCCAAAAGTTTAATGCTATGGTTAGACTTTATTCTTAATACTTTTCTCATAGTTGCGGATGCTTGCGGAAGGGTTAATAATAAGTAGGAGGTTTGTTCAAGTAAGAAAAACACCTAAGCACCGGTCTATCCGCATACCAAATTATCAAAGTAGCGAACACAAATCAAACCAACATGATGAAAGTGACTAGATGAAATTCCTGTGTACCCTCAAGAATGTTTTGCTTATTATAAGAGACCATTTTGGCCTGTTCTTTGCCTCAAAAGGATTGGGCTACCTTGCTGCATACTTGTTACTTTTATCGTTACTTGCCTGTTACAAATTACCTTGCTATCAAACTACTCGCTACTTACAATTTCAGCACTTGTAGACAATACCTTACTAAAAACTACTTGTCATTTCCTTCTGCTCCTCGTTGGGTTTGACACTCTTACTTATCGAAAAGAGCTACAATTGATCCCCTATACTTGTGGGTCATCAAGGCTATTTTCTGGCGCCGTTGCCGGGGAGTGAAGCTCCTTTGGTAAGGAAACATTTATATAGTGTGCTGAAATTTATTGTCACTTGTTACTATGGAAAACAATCCTTTGAGGGGTTTGTTCGGGTTATCTTCACCTTGTTCGGAACCACAATTAGCGACCCCTCAAGCTACTGCACCTACTGAAAATATTGAATATGAAATTCCTTCGGGTATTATAGAACAACTGCTAGCTAATCCTTATGCAGGAGATGGAACCGAACATCCTAATATGCACTTGATATATGTAGAACAAATTTGTGGATTGTTCTAGCTTGCAGGTTTACCCAGGGATCAAGTTATGAAAAAGGTTTTCCCTTTATCTTTGAAATGAAAGGCATTAGCATGGTATAGCCTATGCGATGATATTGGATCGTGGAATTGGAATCGTTTGAAATTGGAGTTCCACCAAAAAATGTATCCTATGCATCTACTTCATCGTGATCGGAATTATATATATATAATTTTTGGTCTCGTGAAGGATAAAGTATCGCTCTAGCTTGGGGGAGGCTTAAGTCAATGTTATATTCATGCCCCAATCATGAGCTCTCAAGAGAAATTATTATCTAGAATTTTTATGCTCGACTTTCTCGTAATGATCAAACCATGCTTGATACTTGTTGTGCTGGTTCTTTTATGAAGAAGACTATTGAATTCCAGTGGGATCTTTTGGGAAGAATTAAACGCAACTCTGAAGATTGGGAACTCGACAAAGGTAAAGAGTCAGGTATTAAACTTGAGTATGATTGTGTTAAATCTTTTATGGATACCGATGCTTTTCAAAAGTTTAGCACTAAATATGGACTTGACTCTGAGATAGTAGCCTCCTTTTGTGAATCATTTGCTACTCATGTTGAACTCCCTAAAGAGAAGTGGTTTAAATACCACCCACCTAATAAAGAAGAAATTAAAGAACTAGTACCAGTTAAAGAAGAAACTATACTTTATAATGTTGAACTAGTTGTTCCTTCTGCTTATATTGAGAAACCACCTTTCCCTGTTAGGATAAAGGAACATGCTAAAGTTTCAACTGTGGTTAACAAAAGCTATATTAGAACACCTAAACCTGATGAACAAATGAAAGTAGAACCTAGCATTGCTATGGTTAAAGATCTCTTGGAAGAAGATATTGATGGGCATGTTATTTACTTCTGTGAAGAAGCTGCTAGAATTTCTAAACCTGATAGAAAAGATAAACACAGACCTGTTGTTGGCATGCCTGTCATTTCAGTTTAAATAGGAGATCACTGTTATCATGGTTTATGTGACATGGGTGCTAGTGTGTGAGTGCTATTCCTTACACTTTATATGAAGAAATTATGAAAGATATAGCACCTACTGAGATAGAAGAAATAGATGTTACTATTAAACTTGCTAATAGAGACACTATATCACCAATTGGGATTATTAGAGATGTTGAGGTCTTGTGTGGGAAAATAAAATACCCTACTGATTTTCTTGTTCTTGGTTCCCCACAAGATGACTTATGTCCCATTATCTTTGGTAGACCTTTCTTGAACACAGTTAATGCTAAGATAGATTGTAAGAAACAAACTGTGGGTGTTAGCTTTGGTGATGAGTCTCATGATTTTAATTTTTCCAAGTTTTGTAGAAATCATCATGAAAAAGAATTGCCTAGTAAGGATGAATTAATTGGTCTTGATTCTATTGCTGTACCACCTACTGATCCTTTAGAATAATATTTGCTAGACCATGATAATGATTTACATATGCATGAAAGAAATGAAATAGACAAAGTTTTCTTTGAACAACGTCCTTTGCTTAAACAGAATTTGCCTATTGAAACTCTTGGAGGTCCTCCTCCACCTAAAGGTGATCTTGTGTTTGAATTAAAACAATTACCAGACACTTTGAAATATGCTTATCTTGATGAAAAGAAAATATATCATGTTATTATTAGTGCTAACCTTTCAGAACATGAATAAGAAAGATTATTGAAAGTTCTAAGGAAGCACCGAGCTGCTACTGGATATACTCTCGATGATTTAAAGGGCATTAGTCCCACTCTATGTCGGCACAAAATCAATATGGAACCCGATGCTAAACCCGTTGTTGATCACCAACGTCGGTTAAATCCGAAGATGAAATAAGTGGTAAGAACGGAAATATTAAAACTTCTGGAAGCAGGTATAATCTATCCCATAGCTGACAGTAGATGGGTAAGTCCTGTTTATTGTGTCCCTAAGAAAGGAGGTATATATAACTGTTGTTCCTAATGATAAGAATGAGCTTATTCCACAAAGAATTGTCACAGGCTATAGAATGGTAATTGATTTTAGAAAATTAAATAAAGCAACTAGAAAAGAACATTACCCTCTGCCTTTTATTGATAAAATGCTAGAAAGATTATCTAAGCACAAACACTTTTGCTTCCTAGATGGATACTCTGGCTTTTCACAAATACATGTTTCTCAACCTGATCAAGAAAAGACTACTTTTACTTGTCCTTTTGGAACCTATGCTTATAGACGTAGGCCTTTTGGTTTATGTAATGCACCTGCTACTTTTCAAAGATGTATGAATGCTATATTCTATGATTTTTGTGAAAAGATTTTTGAGGTTTTCATGGATGACTTTTCTGTTTATGAGAAGTCTTTTGATGATTGTTTAAGCAATCTTGAGCGAGTTTTGCAGAGATGTGAACAAACAAATCTTGTCTTGAATTGGGAGAAGTGCCACTTTATGGTTAATGAAGGCATTGTCTTGGGTCATAAAATTTCTGAAAGAGGTATTGAAGTGGACCAAGCTAAGGTTGATGCAATTGAGAAAATGCCATGTCCTAAGGACATCAAAGGTATTCGTAGTTTCCTAGGTCATGCTGGTTTCTATAGGAGATTTATCAAAGACTTTTCTAAAATTTCTAGGCCTCTTACTAATCTCTTGCAAAAGTATATCCCTTTTGTTTTTGATGATGATTGTCTTGAAGCCTTTGAAATATCCAAGAAAGCCTTAATTACTGCACCTATTGTTCAACCACTTGATTGGAATTTGCCTTTTGAAATTATGTGTGATGCTAGTGATTATGCTGTTGGTGCTGTTCTAGGACAAAGGGTTGATAAGAAATCGAATGTTATTCATTATGCTAGTAAAACTCTAGATAGTGCTCAAAGAAATTATGCTACTACTGAAAAAGAATTCTTAGCAGTTGTGTTTGCTTGTGATAAATTTAGACCTTATATTGTTGATTCCAAAGTAACTGATCACACAGACCGTGCTGCTATTAAATATCTTATGGAAAAGAAAGATGCTAAACCTAGACTTATTCATTGGGTTCTCTTGTTACAAGAATTTGATTTACATATCATTGATAGAAAAGGAGCTAAGAACCCAGTAGCTGATAACTTGTCTAGGCTTGAAATTGTGCTTGATGACCCACTACCTATTGATGATAGTTTTCCTGATGAACAATTAGCTGCAATAAATGTTGCTAATAGTTCTCCTTGGTATGCTGACTATGATAATTACATTGTTGATAAATATTTACCACCTAGCTTTACGTACCAACAAAAGAAAAATTCTTCTATGATTTATGACATTACTTTTGGGATGAACCACATCTTTATAAAGAAGGAGTTGATGGTATTATTAGGCGTTGTGTACCTGAGCATGAATATGGACAAATCCTACGGAAATGTCACTCTGAGGCTTATGGAGGGCATCATGCTAGAGATAGAACTGCTCACAAGGTATTGCAGTCTGGATTTTAGTGGCCTACTCTCTTCAAGGATGCTCGTAAGTATGTCTCATCTTGTGATGAATGTCAAAGAATAGGTAATATTGGTAAGCGTCAAGAAATGCATATGAATTATTCACTTGCTGTTGAACCATTTGATGTTTGGGGATTTGATTACATGGGACCTTTTCCTTCCTCTAATGGGTATACACATATTTTGGTTACTGTTGATTATGTTACTAAGTGGGTAGAAGCTATTCCAACCAGTAGTGCTGATCACAACACCTCTATTAAAATGCTTAAGGAAGTTATTGTCCCAAGGTTTGGAGTCCCTAGATATTTAATTATTGATGGTGGTTCACACTTTATTCATGGTGCTTTCCGTAAAATGCTTGCCAAGTATGATGTTAACCATAGAATTGCATCACCTTATCATCCTCAGTCTAGTGGTCAAGCTGAACTTAGAAATAGAGAAATAAAATTAGTTTTACAAAAGACTGTTAATAGGTCCAGGAAGAATTGGTCTAAGAAATTACATGATGCACTTTGGGCTTATAGAACAACGTATAAAAATCCTATGGGTATGTCTCCTTATAAAATGGTTTATGGAAAAGCTTGTCATTTGCCTCTTGAGTTAGAACATAAAGCTTTTTGGGCAGTTAAATAACTCAATTATGATTTCAAACTTGCTAGTGAAAAGAGGTTATTTGATATTAGCTCATTAGATGAATGGACAACCCAAGAATATGAAAATGAAAAGTTATTGAAAGAAAAAGTTAAAAGATGGCATGACAAAAAGCCTGAGTTTAAAGTCAGAGAATATGTTCTTCTGTACAACTCTCGTTTTAGATTTTTGCAGGGAAGCTCCTCTCGAAATGGGAAGGCCCATATGTCATCAAGGAGGTTTACCGGTCTGGTGCCATCAAAATAAATAATTCCGAAGGTACTAACCCGAAGGTTGTCAATGGGCAATGAATAAAGCATTATATCTCAGGTACGCCTATTAATGTTGAAAGTAATATTATCCAAACCATGACATCGGAAGAACAAATAAAAGAGTCCTTCCGGAACACTCCAGAATCGTGAAAATAAGGAGGTACGTGATACGGTAAGTAAACGGACTCCAAAAAATCCTCAACAATATTTTTACCAGTTTTGGAATATTTTAGAATTTTGGAAATAAAGAAACTCCCAGGAAGCGTCCCCTGGTGGGAACAAGACACCAGGGCGCGCCAGGCGCGCCCAGGTTGGTCGTGCCTACCCGAGACGCCTTCTGTACTCCATTTTTCTACCATATACTTGTCCTCCAAGATAAAAAATCTATATATACTTCCCGAACATGTTATTCATTGTATCACGGAGAAATCCTCTATTCTCTTTTTCCTTGCTGTTTTCTGTCAGATCCCATGTACCATGGCCTCTTCAAGCTCCTCCAAGGACAAGTTCTTCAAGAACGTCATCAACCCATATCTGCGGGAGGTGGTGCAGCACCCTCGGGTCATCCTGATGCATGAGGGGGTGCTTCACCTCCGTGATGTGCCATGTCCCAAGGGGACGGGAACCGTGGAGGCCAGGCTCGAAGCTGTGGAGCAAGACGTCTTCCGGTGCAAGGGGATGGTGGAGCATGGGCTCAATGCCAATCACCTCATGATCACGGACCTTTCCGTGATCTCAAGGTGGATGGCAAGCCCATGAAGGACATCATCTTGACCATCAACGAGAAAATCAACTTTCTCCAAAGCCAGATATATGATCTTCAAAACCAAGTCTTTGAATATGAGGCGAGGTTTAAAGGTATGAGTTTGGCTGCTAGCCACAGGACTCGTGAGACTCACTCCTCCTCTTATGATGGTGGACCACTGCCATGGAAATCCGGGGACAAGATCTCTTCTTCTTTACCACCACCATCTTCTTCACCACCAAAGGAGAACTGAGTATCGGGTATAAAACTCCCCTTGGCTTCCGCCAAGCTTGGGGGAGGTGCCCCGGTATCGTATCATCCCACTATCTTTTTGCTTTTACTTATCTTAGTTCGATCTTTTACTTTTAGATGAAATAAAATTTTAGTTATATCCTTTCTTCCTTGAGAGTTTGCTTAGTGATATATCCTTGTAATCGTGTGAAAGTTATATAATAAAGTTAGTTTGAGTTTTTGCTTTCTTCACTTTCATGTAGCAAATAAAGAAAAGAAATAAAGAAAGAAATAAGAAAGAGAATAAATAGAGAAAATATTATATGCTAATCCTATGGTAGGTAATAGCACCGCATAAGGAAAAGTATAAGTAGAAAATTTTATTAGAGAATGACAAACATAGCATTAGTCAATGATGCAACTCATGAAAGAATTAATAAGGGAAGAGAAGATTCACATATAAATATACTATCCTAGAAATCTTTTGTGATTGTGAGCCCTCATCAAAATATTATATGCCAAAATTGTTGAGGTTGGACAAGGAAGACAACTTAATGATTTATGTTTGTTTATATTCACATAGAATTCATATTGTCATAGATCCTTCAACATGTGATGCTTGCCCTATCTTTGCTAGCCAAAAATTCCACACTAAGTAGAGATACTACTTGTGCATCCAAAAACCCTTAAACACAAATCGTTTTCAAGTGTCCACCATACCTACCTAGGGATTGAGCAAGATCCCTCAAGTAAGTTGTCATCGGTGCAAAAGGGCAATAAAAATTGCTTCTAAAAGTGTGAGATCATTTAGTGTAAGAGAAAATTGAGCGTTGCACGAACTTGTGATGGTGAAGAATAAAAGCGACAGACTACATAATAAAGGTCGCTATCACAAGGGGCAATGTAACATGATGTTCTCTCGCACTAAGGGATTGAGCATGCAAACAAATAAGCACATGGCAACCTCTTCTTCCCTCTGCGAAGGGCCAATCTTTTACTTTTATGTATTTACTTTTATGCAAAGAGTCAAAGTTTTCTCTCTATTCCTTTTATTTTTATCGTTTGGCAAGCATCATGGGGTGAGGAAAGATCTAGGCACATATGTCCAGTTGAATATAGATAGCATGAGTTATTATTGTTGACATCACCCTTGAGGTGAGTATGTTGGGAGGCGAAACTATAAGCCCCTATCTTTCTATGTGTCCGGTTGAACCGTTTTGCTCATGGGTACGAGGTGTGTGTTAGCAATCATAGAAGACTATATGATGGTTGAGTATGTGGACTTGCCTATGGGCTCCGACACGTGACTCTTCCTGAAAAGATGATGAATTGTAGTTGCAAAGTTGACTGACAACATATTTTGTTGGTTTCTAATAGAGTTTTTGCTTTATACTTCGATTGTGTGATGAACTATTACTTATTCTAGGAAGTATATGATGCAAGTTCTATGATAAAAGTCCGATGTTTAATTTTTTTGCTGTTATAATAATCAACATGATGCTTCTATGTCCGTATTTTGTTTTATCGACACCTCTCTCTCAAAACGTGTGGACATGTTTTCCGATTTCGATTTTCGCTTGAGGACAAACGAGGTCTAAGCTTGGGGGAGTTGATACATCCATTTTGCATCATGTTTTCTTGCTGTTATTTATAATGTTTTTATCTATAATAATGCTTTTTGGAGTAATTCTAATGCCTTTTCTCTCATAATTTGCAAGGAACACACCAAGAGGGAGAATTTCGACAGTTGGAAATCTAGACCTGAAAAAGCTACGTCAGGCTACCTATTCTACACAACTCCAAATAAGCTGAAACTCCATGGGGAATATTTATGGAAAATTTAAGAAATATTGGAGCCAATAACCACCAGAGGGGGTCCACCAGGTGGGCACAACCCACCTGGGCACGCCAGGCCCCCAGGCGCGCCCTAGTGGGTTGTGGCCTCCTCGGCCCACCTCCGGTGCCCATCTTTTGGTATATAAGTCATTTTGACCTAGAAAAAAAAGAGGAGGACTTTCAGGATGAAGCGCCCCCGCCTCGAGGCAGAACTTGGGCAGGAGCACTTTTGCCCTCTGGCGGAGCGATTCCACCGGGGGAACTTCCCTCCCGGAGGGGGGAATCATCATCATCATCACCATCATCATCAACAACAACTCTCCCATCTTGGGGAGGGAAATATCCATCAACATCTTCAACAACACCACTTCCTCTCAAACCCTAGTTCATCTCTTGTGTTCAATCTTGTTACCATAATTATAGATTGGTGCTTGTGGGTGACTAGTAGTGTTGATTACATCTTGTAGTTTATTACTATATGGTTTATTTGGTGGAAGATTACATGTTCGGATCCATTATGATATTTAATACTCATATGATCTTGAGCATGATTATTATTTGTGAGTAGTCACTTTCGTTCTTGAGGTCACGAGAGAAATCATGTTGCAAGTAATCATGTGAACTTGATATGTTTTTGATATTTTGATAGTATGTATGTTGTTATTCCCTTAGTGGTGTCATGTGAACGTCGAATACATGACACTTCACCCTATTTGGGCCTAAGGGAATGCATTGTGGAGTAGCAATTAGATGGTGGGTTGCGAGAGTGACAGAAGCTTAAACCTCAGTTTATGCGCTATTTCGTAAGGGACCGGTTGGATCCAAAAGTTTAATGCTATGGTTAGAATTTATTCTTAATACTTTTCTCGTAGTTGCAGATGCTTGCGGGAGGGTTAATCATAATTAGGAGGTTTGTTCAAGTAAGAACAGCACCTAAGCACCAGTCCACACACATACCAAATTATCAAAGTAGCAAACAGAAATCGAACCAACATGATGAAAGTGACTAGATGAAATTCCTGTGTACCCTCAAGAACGCTTTGCTTATTATAGGAGACCGTTTTGGCCTTTCCTTTGCCTCAAAAGGATTGGGCTACCTTGTTGCATACTTGTTACTTTTATCGTTACTTGCCTGTTACAAATTACCTTTCTATCAAACTACTCGCTACTTACAATTTCAGCAAGTGCAGACAATACCTTACTAAAAACTACTTGTCATTTCCTTCTCCTCCTTGTTGGGTTCGACACTCTTACTCATAGAAAAGAGCTACAATTGATCCCCTATACTTGTGGGTCGTCAAGCTACAATGGCGAGGCATTGCGGTGGCGATCATGCGTAGCGTCTTGGACGGTGCTGCCCAATTCCTTTGAGGTGTGGAGATGTGCGATGACCGGATGAAAATCTTGCACGGCTCTTGCCGGGCCGGCGGCGATGGCGCCCGTGGGTGTCATCCCCCTCCTAGAGGCATCACCAAGGTGTTTCGACATTTCCCTCACTCGTGTGGATTTTGTTGTTGTCTCCGGGTGAAAGCCTTGATTTAGTCGGGTCATCACGATGGCAACATACTCGATGTCGCTCCTCTGTTGGGAGCATCATGTTTGGAGACTCAACTTCATTCCTCGTTGCTTTTCTCATGTGTTTTTCATGGTCCTATTCTGATACCGGCGATGCTATGCACGACCATGGCCGGTGCATCCAAGATGGTGTTTTCCTCAGGTCGGAGCAAGTCCTGCCATTTACCTGCCACCTCCTCTTCGGCATTCTGGGTGGATGGTGTGTCGACATGCGAAGTTATGTGGGAGCAGTTTTTCTTTGGAGTTGCTCGGTGTGGGTCGAGACGTGGTGTAGTTATCTGTAAGGGCAGGCGCTTGTGCTTTGTAGTGTTGTATCGCCGTTGG
Organism: Triticum aestivum; assembly: GCF_018294505.1. Lineage (NCBI taxonomy): Eukaryota > Viridiplantae > Streptophyta > Magnoliopsida > Poales > Poaceae > Triticum > Triticum aestivum. The sequence continues at coordinate 534,536,348 of NC_057803.1, forward strand.
TGCCTGTGTGTGGTGTTTGTGCTACGGTTGTTGTTCGCAATGAATGGTAGTCTTCTTGTACTTACAATTCTGCCTTCTATAAAGCTATGGTATGCCTAGGCGTACTCCCCAAAAAAGAAGGGGTCGATGCTACATGTATTATAGTTATGAGCCTCACTTAATGTCCAACTAAGGGCATCTCCAAGGCGAATCCGTAAACCACCTGTATCCGTTCGGATCGCGTTGTCCGAACCGTCGAAGGCATCCAACGCGGGTCTGTATCGGTTCGCGAGGTGGTCTAGATGTGCTTTCTCCCTTAAATTGGAGACACATGTGGGGAGGTTTGCGAGAGTCCGGACAGCAGACACGTAGGACTCCGGCACCCCCGGCCCACCCAAAACCCTTCCCGGACCCTGCACCTTCATCTCCCCATTTTCTCTTCTTCCTTCTTTCTCTCTTGGATTTGCTGCCGCTCCACCACCCCGGCCGCCACCCCACACCCCTTCTGGAACTCTACGTCTCCATCACCTCCAGCGCTCCAGCAGGGCTCCACCCTGCTTCTCCTCCATCGCCGTTCAACCCTTCGACTGCCCTGCCATGTACCGTGCGCTGGTATACTAACCATAGTCGGCAACTATTCGATGAATTGCCAGAGCATTTTTTTCTTGTTCTTTCTAGCAATGGATTCCTATTTGGAGTAGATATACGAGCAGTATCTTGAGTCGTCTGATAGCTCGTCAGACAAGGATGAGTACTCCAATGAGATGGTGATGATGCAGGTGGTCCTTGAGAACGAGGAGCGTGCAGAGGAACATGTTCTCAATTTCAAGGGCTCGATCAAGGGTCATCGAGTGCTCAACTGCAACAAGCACGCATCCATTTGACATTGATGGTTGACTACTTTGCCCCTGATGCACTCTTCACCGATCATTTTCGCCGATGTTTTTGGATGCGCAAGACTGTCTTCGATCATTTGTAACATGGTGTTCGGTCCTATGGTGAATATTTCATCCTGAAGAAGGATGTCGTGGGAACGATTGGGTTCTCTGGTTACGAGAAGCACTACAAAAAAGACACATCCATGACATTTTGGGCCGAACGAATTTTTTTTTGTCATACATATGACACTTCTATGACGATAATTGTGACAAAACCCGGTATCATCATAAATGTGGTGGGCTCCTACTTCTGTGACAAAAAATCATGACAGAAAATGGGCTTTTAGTCCTGGGCAGGCCGAAGACGCAGCTGCATGACATTCTTTGGGCCGTCCATGACGGAAAAAACCGTGGTAGAAGCGAGGGGGGGGGGGATTTCGGGGAGTTCTCGGCTACAGTGGGAGGTCGGGGGCCGAGCGATGTGCGTTTCTCTCGTACACGTACGCGTGTGTGTGTGAGGCGTTGGCTCTAACTGAAGCCGAGTCAGGCATTGGGCTCTAACTGAACTTGAGCGATTGCACTGTAGGCTACATATTACTGAACCCGAGTGATCGATCGATGGATGTTAACTGAACCCGATCGAGCGATTCCTTCGCTACTGCTGCTAACTGAAGTCGATCGATGCTGCCTCTGGCATGAACAGTGAGCGTTGCGGGGGGGGGGGGGGGGGTGGATGAACAGTGAGCGGTGGCGTTGCCTCTGGATGAATAGGACCCCGTGGTGTGGTGGAGGGCTGGATGAACAGTAGACGGTGGAAGGGTGCCCGTGGAGGGATGGTTGAACAGTAGCCGGTGGAGTAGCACGCGGTGGAGGTTGGATGAATAGGAGCCCGTGGAGGCCGGAGGAGGTCGACCGTAGCCCGTGGAGGCTGGAGGAGGTCGACGGTGGAGATGAACAATATCCCGTGGAGTCCCGTTTTGCGGTACGCCACACCCCTCCTAATTAACATGACCCCTGTTTCGACCGTAACGCTCCAACACAAGTCCGTTTCGTCCGTTTTGCGATACGCCACATCCCTCCCGATCAACAGGACCCCCGTTTCGACCGTAGGAGGTCTGTTTCCTCCGTTTTGCGGTACGCCAGACCCCTCCTGATCAATAGGACCCCTGTTTCGACCGTAGGAGGTCCGTTTCCCCCGTTTTGCGGTACGCCAGACCCCTCCTGATGAACAGGATCCCATTTCGAACGTGGCCGGTCGAACACAAGGCCGTTTCCTCTGTTTTGTGATACGCCAGGCCTCGTTTCCATCATCTGTTCCGTCCAAGCCCTCCCGATGAACACGACCACACATTCCGTTCCGACCCAGCCGGTTGGCTCCCACGCGTTCCGTTGCCTCCCGATGAACACGACGCATTCTGTTGCCTCCCCATGAACATGACGCATTCTGTTGCCTCCCCATGAACACGACGACGACGCTGTTTCTCCATTCCGACCCAGCCATGTACACGAGCCCTGGCCGTACGTATGCGCGAGTAGGCGTTCGAGACCCCGCCCGTATGTACACTTACATGGCCGTATTTTCTTTCTTGCGCCCTGGCCGCTGTACGTACGTGTACATGCTACGTGCGCGCCTCTACTACGACACGTATGCGCCTCTACTACGACACGTGCGCGCCTCTACATCCAACAGTATATATGTACGTACACGTTCGCGACCAGAATGACAACGCTACGTACACTTCGACCAGGTGGGTCCCGATTGTCAGGCACTTCCTTGCCTGCAAAGATGTAGCTGGTGGATCCCAGCAATCAGGGGGGTGAATCATTTTTTTGCCCGAACGCACTTCCTTGCGTGCAAAATTGTAGCTGGTGGGTCCCAGCAGTCAGGGGCAAATGTTTTTTTCGCGAAATACAGTGGCCCGTCCGGTGGGTCCCAGCTGTCAGGTGGAGGAATCATTATTTTCCGCGTACTAAGGAGGCACTTCCTTGCTGCGGCTATGGACCCAGCTGTCAGCCTCTCCACGTACAGTCCACGTCCGATGGAAGTTGTTTCTTGACCACGTTGACCACGCCACGCCGAGAGCACCAGGGCGGTGGACGACGGTGAGGCCTAGGAAGGGGACGACGGGGAGCCGGGGAAGATGCGTCAGTGCAAGCCAGCGCGGAGAGGAGTACGAGGGTTCACTGGTTCGGCTGCGGTGTGAGTCTGCCGTCGCTGCAAGGCCTGGACAGCGGTGGGAATAGTAGGGGGCGGTGAGGCCTCCACGGCAGCACAGCCGGCCACGGGAGGAAGGAGCATGCGGCACGACCGACGCTGCTTTGGGTGGCTAGAGCAAGAAGACCAGAGGTTGAAGAAGCACTACAACCGTTGGATGGACATCGTACGGTCACTGGAGCTAGAATCGTTCATATTGACTAAAGTTGACAAAGGCCCCCATCCCAGTCAACTTAGTAGGCCCACAAGTCAGCCTCCCACCATGGTGGGTCCCAGCTAGCAGGGGAGTATTCATTTTTTTGTGCATAATAAGGAGGCACTTTCGGTGGGTCCGAGCTGACAGCGGGGGGAACGTTTTTTTTGCGAAATACGCTGGCCCGTCCGGTGGGTCCCAGCAGTCCGGGGGGGAACGTTTTTTTTCACGAAATAAGGTGGCCCGTCCGGTGGGTCCCTGCTGTGAGGTGGAGGAATAATTATTTTGCGCGTAATAAGGAGGCACTTCCTTGCGGCCGCCTGGACCCAGCTGTCAGCCTCTCCACGTACAGTACTCTTCCGATGGAAGTCGGTCATTGACCATGTTGACCACGCCGTGCCGAGAGCACCAGGGCGGTGGTCTGGACGACGGCGAGGCCTAGGAAGGGGACACGCGGAGCCGGGGAAGACGCAGCAATGGAAGCCCGCGCGGAGAGGAGTATGAGGGTTCACTAGTTCGGCTGCGGTGTGAGGCTGCCGTCGCCGTAGAATAACAGGGGGTGTGGGTGAGTAGAGGGATGGCCTGGCCAGCGGTGGGAGTAGTACGGGGCGGTGAGGCCTCCGCGGCATCACAGCCGGCCACGGGAGGCAGGAACACGCGACACGACCGACGCTGCTTTGGGCGGCTGGAGCAAGAAGACCAGAGGTTGAAGAAGCACTACGGCCGTTGGATGGACATCGTACGATCACTGCAGCTAGAATCGTTTATTGACTAAGTTGACAAAGCCCTTGGTACGGGTCAACTTAGTAGGCCCATAGCTCGGATTTGGCAGAGAACATATAGCCCATTTGTGATTTGTAAGAATGTACAGCCCATTTATTAATTCTAATGGAATTTACTACAGCCCATTTACAGTTTGTTAAAAGTACAACCCAACTTCTAGCTAGGACAACGATTAATAATTTCAAACAACCGCTCAAAACAGAATTCAAAAAAAAAATCCCACATTTTGATGGGATCCGAAATATTTTTATCCGAAATTTCTAGTCAGGTTAAATATAATTTCAAAATAAAGTTGTATTACGTTAAAATCCAACAAAATATTGCGCGCGCAACAAGTAATGAAATTAAAATTTTCAAATTCCAAAAATAATATATTTTTCAAACTAATTACGTGTTTGGTGCATAGTAACTGTTCAGTTATTATAATTACTTTCCATTTATTATTTCTTAAAGTCCATTTTCTTGCTAAGCCTAATGCATACCTCCTAGGAAAGTTTGCAGCCCAGCGGGGCGGAGAATAACAAGTTGAGCCGGATATTGTGTACAACTGTCGGCCCAGTTGCATTGCTGATGTTGAAAAAAGGCCTGTGTAGTACAGTACAACCTAACATGGTTACTCAGCCCACATTCAGCTACACTGGAAAGGCCCAAACAAGGCTTCTGTACAACTTTTTGAAGTCACTAGGCTCAATTAATAACTTAAGAAAAAAGTTAGATTACAGTGGAACCTAATTAAAAGCTGTCACGAGCAAATAAATAATTCAACGGGTCCCACTTGTGCGTGTGTGTGCGCGCGCGTGTGTGTGTGTGAGAGAGAGAGAGATAGAGAGAGACCCATCGGTCGATGCTCGTAAATACATCTTTCAGCCATATGCATTGCTGATGCTCAGTAAGAACTTATATAGTTGACACAATCATATAGAACATCATAGCACACTGAACTTGCATACAAAAATTTCACGTAGGCGGCACAATCAGGATGGAGGCAGTGGATTGCTACGGGAAGGGCTATGTTGAAACCAACGAAGTCGTACATAACGGTTCATCGTCTTTATCAATGACGGGGAAATATCTTGAATGTTGTGCAAAGAAAACAGACAGACAACACAATAAGTTCTGCTAGCACATTAAGTTGATGTACAACCCTGTCTAAAAAAAGTTCAGGTATAAAATTAGAACAAGTCACAATCAAATGTACTGGCATATCAGTGCTTCACACCCATAGCTCGGATTTAACTAGTATCTGACAAGATTCAGTTATTACCTGAAATTAGAGCACATCCAAGCAGCCAGTCTTGCCTCTTCTCCCAAAGAAGCAGTGGCCTCCGCCGCGCGATGGAGTAGGCCCTGTGCCATCCATCATTTCGAGCAACACGGGGAAAGTCTAACGTTGACTCCTGTAATGGACGTCGTCGACGGACCCTGGCACTAGCAGCGGCGGCAGGACTTTGATTGATGGATTGACCACTTCTTTGACATGCACGAACACTCGATACAGGTACATCCCTAACGTGGTCCGCGGCGGCCTTGGTGGTGATGAATAGTACAACACCGGTTCCTGCACCGGTATCTCAACACCAATCACCTTCGGTATGGTGGACAGCTTCTTCATCCTTGCCATAACCGTCAGAGCCCAGCTGTCTGGAGGAACAAACATACTTACGAGCTCACCTCCAAGGTCGTTGATAAGCTCGTTCATGGACTCACTATTCCAAGCACGTAGAGGCATGCCGCGGAAGGTAAGCTTTGTTAAAAACTCAAGCTCAGAGGGCACCGAGCCCCATCCTGGGTGCCACCGATCAAAGCTCACCAGTGCGCCATCGTAGAACAAACGTCGGGAAGATTTGAACACACGACTGCAGTCGAAAGTTGTCCGGAACCTGACGAAGAAATCAGCCGGTGGCGGACAGACTTCGACGAGCAAGTCACTTATTTGGATGCCGTGCGCAATGCCAAGAGGTTTGACAAGGTCGTCAGGAGAGACGGGAGGCCGGTCGCTGTTGATGGTCACCATCATCACTTTGCCGGCAAACTGGTCGTCAAGCGCCGCCATGCCATTGTTGAGCAACAGCACGCAGCGACAGAAGGCAAGACGAACCTCAGGATCTCCGGCTTGGAGATCCGCGTTGGCCGGCGACATGATAGTGCGCTTGAGTACATGGAGTACAGGAGGGGGATTGGGGGGAACTAGAGTAGGAATCGAGATTCCAGAGGTGGGAGAGGGACGGGAGACTGGGGATGAAAAGGTAGCATGAATTTCGAGCACACGCCAATATGCTCTCGGCGCGCAAGCGCACGAAAACACCGGTGGCGCCCACATGTCGGCCTAAGAGTCCTTATTCTTTCTTTTTTAGAGAGCCCGGTCTTTTTTTCAGGATCTTTTGAGAGCCCGGCCTGAGAGTCATAATTGACCTGTTTGGCATTGCGTTACTACTCAGCGCATATTCAACGACACCTCACTGGCCCAAACAAGTGTACATCATCGAAAAGACACCGAGCTCAAATTATATAACTTGAAAAAAGGAGATATACTCTGAACACTGGAGAATGGTGATGCCCTCATTTAGCCCAACAGTAGTTCGAGACAATAAACAGTTCAAAACAACGATATATACAACATTCAAACACTGACTAGTGACTACTACTGACATAAACAACAAGACATGATAGTTCATAAGAAGTCTTGCTACACCACCAAAACGCACCCATCTGCAGTGCTCAGACTCTCGTGATCCAGACGAGAATGACATTCTAAACAGAAGCAACTATTACATAGTAAGAGTGACATAGACGAGGATGACCAAATGACAAGGAATATGCATAACAAAAGAAAGAACTACCCATCCAGAACCAGCAGCAAAGACAACAAAGTCATTCGAAGAGATGATCCAACACCATCATAATTTGCAGCCCCGCTTCAGCGACCAGTGATCCGGAGACACCAGTACTCCACCCTTTCGATGCAACAGCCCAATTACCTATCAACCTGAAGGCTTGAACCACATCACTGCCTGTCGTAATTGAGACATCCAAGGATCAAAGTTAATCGGATGCCTTTGTCATTCTCACCTTCTTTTGGCTGCAGGCTGTATCGTTGACAATCAGGGGAGTTTGCTCCCGAACTCCTAGGGCTCGCCATGTAGACACAGTTTTCCATAGCAAACAGAGCCTCTCTGCCATCAAGGTCCTTGCCAACGGTGATCTCCTGGTTAATCAGATAATTGAGTCCGAGAAACAGAGAGTGTGAACCAAGGTTGTTTACCCGCCTCCAACTAAAAAATCCTAAAGGCCCCAACAAGCTGGTATCCTGCTCATAGACGTAACAACCACTGTCCGGATACTCACGTATTACACGGTGCTTGTATACAGTGGGGTTTTTGCAATATAACTTTTCCGGCTCATGTGTCCGAATGATCATCAGTCTTTTGCCGTCGTCTGATCGAGCGAGGAACCAGTTGTGCTTCCCTATTTTTGGCAAAGGTGGTGTGATTACAAAGGGCAGTAACTGTAGGGACACTGCATCATATCAAAAAGGACAGGCATTGTTAATGTAAGATCAACATTGTTCAGAGTATGAGTAGGATAATGCAAGAAACATCATTGATATGTCCCTGTTGGAACTGGGAGGAAAATACAGGGAAATGTATACTGGGTTCGAAAATATAGAAGTGCCATGCATGGTTATACTCATGTTATCTCGCAATCGATTCTTCACAGGAAACTACCATGTCATGCATGTTATGTAATCATGTTCTGTCCTCACAAACAAATTCTTCAAGGTAACTAACAGACCATGCATTGTTATATACTCGTGTTCTGTGGGCAAAATTTTTGTGAGGATATTATTCTAGCCATTGATTGCTGAAGGGCGAATATAGGTATGTACACATGGTAAGCATTGCAGGATTTCACTACTTCCAAATATAGAGTTCTCCATATGCACATTTACTTCCCTAATGTATGGTTAGATGAAACCAACAGTGTGGTGCATATTTCTACATCATGAAAATGAGGAAACTAACATGGCCATTGATACACACTCATATTTAGTAGTAGTATATAGATTACTATAAAATAAGGATAATATCCATATATTCCTAACCGTTTGATTATTCAGGGTACAAATTGGCTGTAATGACATGGTCACAATCGCATGAATTAACTCATTCCAAATATAGCTGATTTACGGCGTCTCTAATACATTGCCATAGTTCTACTCAAATTCTGCTCAAACAGGGATATGCCAATCATCACAAAAATTTCAAACAGTGTCATGGCGTCATCATTAACATGAGACGGAAACAACTTACACGCGCCGTCCTAGCAATACGTGGTGCCATCTGCTTTGTCGATCGCGTAGATGATGCCATTGTGTTCAATAGCATCACAGAAGTGTGTATCAGCTTTGACGATGATCCACTGCGAGCCGAGTTGTCTCCAGCTAAAGAAGGCACCGGCGTAAAGATAGGCGAGTCCGCGGTCGAACAAGGCAATTAGCTTGAAGTCTGCGTAATTCGCATGTCGTGTGGGCACTTGGCAGATTACAATCTTCTGCAAAACAAGGTCCGTCCAACTGACGTAGTAATCTAGATGACTTGGACCGCGATGGTAATACTCTATATAATCCAACGGAGGAAGGATAATCTCATGGGAGGTCTGGAAGTTCACGAGCACCAACTTTTTACCGTCTTCTCTGAAGGCAGCCATCCAGTGGGAGTTCATGCCGACCCAGTACATACCTGCCAAGAAGTTTCGGGCGATGGTGATCGGATCGATGTCGAGGGAAATGATGTACGGCGACCCACTACATACCTGCAAAGAAGTTTCGGCTAATGGAGATCGGATTGAAGTCGAGGGGCATCATGCACGCCTCCGTATCATGGTGAGCCAATCTCGCAAGACCAGATAGCAGCAAGCAGGGTGTCTTGAAAAGCTTAGGCCTCGCTTCGACGATGGCCGTGTGCATGTCCCTCGAGCATGCAGCTAGCCGCAGGGCGCTCAACATATCCATACATGAACAACAGAGGTCGAGGATGTCACTGGGGAGATTGCTCCAATCGCGGCTCATATGGATGCTGCGCGGTTCGTGTTCGGCCATGGTGGAGTTTGGAAGGGGGCTTGATTTACGGGGGAGAAGGATGTCGGTGCTGGAGCGGCTAGCGAGGGAATAGTGGTACTGGGGGAGGTGAGTGAGGCGATGGTACACGGGGGCACAGTGAGATGGAGACGGAGACGGAGACGGAGAAGGTGATGGAGATGGAGTGGTGCTACGGGAGCGGAGAGGGAGACGAGGCGAGGCGCCAATGTGCTTTACATCGGTGGTGACAGACTGCACAGTGCACAGGGTGAGGCTGACTTTGGTAACCTGAACACGCCGCCTGGACTAGTGTCAGGCGTAGGGTGTTGTCACTTCACTGTGAGGACCGGATGAATAGTATTTTGACCATCAAGTGTACCACAGTTGTACTACTACTACTACTACTACTACTACTACTACTAGTAGTAGTAGTAGTAGTAGTAGTAGTAGTAGTAGTAGTAGTAGTAGTAGTAGTAGGAACATGAGTACTCCAGTATTGTATAGCGGAAAGAGGTATCCCGTGCTAGCATGCCTGTTCACTTCATCATCCAGGTATCATCCATATTGCGAGCAGAACCAAATTCTCACATGCCCAATCAACGCCCTGCCGCGATGCATGCAGTGGTCGTTCTGGTGCATCAAGGACGGCATGCAGATCGTTCCACACTTGAGAAGAGGAAAAATGGAAAGGTAGAATGCGGCAGCAGAGGAAGAGAATGCTGGCTAACGAGGCTGGGAGGGGATCGAGCAGGAAGTTAATGCTCCACGCCTAAAGGTTTTGGGAAAACCTGATTTTCATAAGGTGACTTATACTCACCTAAACGGAGGGAGTATTCCTTAACCAAAGAATGTTGTGTCTCCCACTCACGCGCTCAAAAGAAAACTATGACACATTTTTTGATCTGTTTGCATGCATAGGTCCCACCTATCAGGAAGGATGGGCACGTACACGAACAGGTACGACTCATCAGTCTACCCGCATAGCCTTTTCGTTTAGTCTACCTAGCCGTCTAATCAACTGCCTGCACGCCACTTCTCCCATTTACTTCTCCATCGGGAACCGATTCTCCTCGGCTTCTTCACCTCCCCTTCGTCTTCCTTTGCATCCAAACCCCGTACATATGCAATCCAATCTCCACTCGCACCGAGCCTAACCTGTGAAACAGTGGGCAGGGGGAGAATTAGGAAATGGACACGGAAGTAGTCTTTAGAATGCATTTACTACGTGATCAAACTCATCTTACCTGCTCATCGGAGGAAATCCGAGTGCCCCTCAACGTCGGCATCTCAAGGGGCGTCAACTTGCAACTACGGCCACGCCATGCTGGAGAGACCCCCAAGGAAACATCCTCGTGCGTTCCATGGAACATCAAGATGCATTTGTATGAGTAGTTTATCTTGTGAGAGAAAAGGATGAACGAGGGAAGGCCTCTAGAGATAGAGATGGACACTACTACTACCAATGTGCTGGCCCGTGCGTTGCAATGGATCCAAAGTAGTAGAATAATACTTGTTCACGTGCTTGAAATATAAACACTCTAGTTTTGATATACATGTGTCAGCAGACATGACAGCTTGTCCATGGAAGTTGAACCACGGCGACCATCACGTTTCTTGTTTCTACCACTGCCACACCCACACGCGATTCCCACGACGCCGCTCCAACCCACGGCACGACGTCCCCCGACGTGGACATGGATCCTCTGGCGTGGCTATCACTGCCTTGCCCTGCCTTTCCTTCGCTGACAGGTGGGACCCACGCTTATGGGTCCCACATGTCAGTGACTGAATGGTAGGATTGTTCGCGTCAGGGGATCCTCATCCCCCCGACGTGCCCCTCATCCCTCTCGGCCCCACCGCTCCTCTGCCTTTGTGTGCATGACATGCGGGCCAGCTGAACTGCGGCGACCATCAACTTTCTACCACAGACACACCCGATTGGACGCGGTTTGCCTGCTCCGCTGCTGTGCTCCGATCCGTACTCCCGCACCATCGAATTTTCATCCAGCGGCTGTGACACATTTCATCCCGGGCATCAATCCTCAGCTGGAGTACTTATGTACTCCCTCCGGTCCTTTTTACTCTGCACATTGGATTTGCCGAAAGTCAAACTTTGCTAAGTTTGACCAAATTTATATTAGAAATTATTAGCATCTATAATATCTAATAAATATAATATGAAAATATATTCCAAGATGAATCTAATGATATTGGTGTTGTTATGTGAATGTCTATAATTTTTTATATAAACTTGGTCAAAGTTGGATGAGATTGACTTCGGACAAACCTAATATGCAGAGTAAAAAGGACCAGAGGGAGTACTACAGGTAGTACCCGCCGGTGTGGCCATCTACGCCTCGTAACGCCCCGACGCCCAGCTGTGGCACCCTCTCCACGGCCACGCCACCACCGTCCGGTTCATCTCGAACGAGTGAGTCGCGAACCACGCCACCACCATGAGAATGACATGTGGGCCAGCCGCATTTAAGGTCCGCATGTCATTGACTCATAGGCGGGCACTAAGCCACTGAAGTTCGGTCCCGTGGGCCCCGAGAGGGAAATGTAACTCCTGCGTCAGGCCTTGTGGTGCTCCCGTAGTACGAGCTCGTGCCAAAACTGGAATTTGTTTCTTACTACTACCAACTACTAGTACTAGTAAGGTACATGTGCATTGCACGCATGAGATTCTGGTGGTTTGTGCATTATGCTTCTACATGTGGAGCTTTCTGGATTCTAACATGTGGCAAAATCTGGTGGAATGTAAGGTTAGGCAAGTTTGATTAACTTAGGTGAGTGTTTGGTTCAAGCCACACCTTAGGCAAGCCACACTAAGGCCCCACATGACATACACACAAAAAATGTGGCAAGATTCCCTTAGGCTTGCCAACTTGTTTCTCTCGTTTTGAAGAACTAATAACTTTGCCTAAGCTTAGTTGTGGAAAAGTTAGGGTCTGTTTGATTCAAAGGATTTTCATAGGATCTTTGAAGGATTAGAATCCTTAGGAATTTTTCCTACGTTGGTCGTTTGATTCGTAGGATTGAATCATGTAGAATATTTTCCTAAGGATTCATTTGTACTACGTTTCACAGGAATTCTAACATGCACTCCAACCTCTTGAAAGAAATCCTTTGTTTTTCATGTGACACAATCAAACAAACTCAAATCCTATAGGGATCCAATGAACATGCCATTCCAATCCTACTTTTTTCCTATTCCTGTGTTTCTGCAATCCTATGAATCAAAGAGGCCCTTAGTCATGAATTAAGTTCAACCATGGAGTCTTCTAGATTATACATGTGGCAGAATCTGGTGGATGATATCCAACGGCCAGTAGTGCTCGGATTTGCCATCTTTGTACCGTCGGATTGGCTTCATCCAACGACCAACTTTCAAAGTTTTTCACACACTATATAGGGGGTATAGATATAGATGTGCCGGTCCGTTGCAATGGATCCAAAGTATATATATCTATTTAGTGGAGTGCACTCTAAACACATTATCTATTTATTTTTCTCTAACCTTCCGTAGCCATGCAACCAAGCCACATAAGCTTCATGGGTGCCCCCCACATCATATTATTCATACTACGTTGATTGAAAAAAAGATAAATCACCCAAAACAAGATCTTCCCATTTTTTGTTCCTACGATGTTGTGCCGTGCACGTACCTACTAGTTGTATAGTGGTAGTACTAGTAATATAGTATTAGGAGTACAAACTTGGTACTAGTAGGAGTAGTACTAGTACGGAATGCTCCTACTCTATCAACGAGCCCCGTCTGACACCAAATTTCTTGGCTTCCGTGCTACAGCTAGATCTTCCCCTCGTTTCTGTTTTCCAACCCGGCGGCGGGCGGGGTGTCGGTTTGCTCAACGGCGGTCCCACATGAAAGTGAAAATGCTAGGCAACACGCCTTCCCTAAGCTATGTGTCGTGCCGGACGGGCCGTGTTGTACTCCCGATTCCCGGGCGTGTGGGGGTGCGACGCGAACGCGGCAGGCCTTTTCCTTTTACCAGCAATGTGCCCGTGCGTTGCGACGGATCCAAAGTAGTAGAATAGTAGTATTTGTTCACAAACTTGAAAGAAATCACTATTGTTTTGATATACTCCTAATATATTACTCCCTCCGTACCTAAATATTTGTCTTTTTTGAGATTTCAAATGGACTATCACATACGGATTATATAGACATATTCTAGTGTTTCTAGCAAGATGCCCGCGCGTTGCACGAAGTTGATGGAAAAGGTAAGCACAACTTATAAATTGACGGATGGAGTACTAGTTACAGTGATGCATATAATTAAGCAAAGGGATCGCACATGTCGGTATTGACTGGAACGAGAATGCAACAGCATAATAAGAATTAAGGCCACGATGATGCGATCGCAGTGGTGGTTACAGAAGGCAAGAAGAAAGATGGATCCACGAACGTACGACCTCCTCCTCCTCAACTTAGTGCGCCGGGCCACCGACCGGCGGCTAAGGAGCGGCGGCTTTTGTGGCGAGGTCGAGGTGCTTCTCAGCAAAGGCATCCAAGGCTTCCAGCCGGTTGAGGAAGGCCAACGTCGTAGCGTCCTCACTGGCCTTGTAGATACCTATGTACACGATTTCCTTGTACATGTGGATGTGTAGGTCGACGAATTCTTGCAGGGCGAGGCGCCTCACGGCGAGCGCGACCTCCAGGTGGACATTCTTCGTGGCGTCGGCGAGCAGTCGCAGGGCCACCAGTGCTTGAAAGAGGTTCCGGCCATGGAGGCCGATTAGGGTGGCAGGCAATGAGGAGCCCGGGCGCGCGGGCTGGAGGAGTACGGCGATGTCGTCCGCGAGCTTCTTGAGGACGGTGAACTTGTTGCTGGTGGCAACGATCATCTGGTCCAACTGAGAGTCGTAGTTGGCGTCGAAGGCGGCCATCCACCAGCCGGTCTCCAACACCGTCTGGAGACGATCCTCGGCGCCATGCCGCAGGCCGGCGTCGTGGACCATCTGGCGCAGCCGCTGGCCGCTCACGAGCATCGCCGCCATGGGTCTGGAGTGAGCTCTTTTGCGCTTAGTGTAGGTGCTTAGGCAAATGCTTAGGTGCGTACGATGTGGTAGATGCATTGGAATGGAGGGGCGCCTTTATATGAGGGCAATGAGGGCAAACTGCGTTGCATTCACATCGTGCAGCCTCTTTTCCCGGACCTCCTCCCATTACTTCCCTCATGCATTAATTGAAGGTGGATGCATTGGCCGTTCAACATATCAGGAACCGCTACTCCCTCCCTCGTCTGCATTAAAGCCGTATCGGGAACTGCGCCGCCCGCTGTCAAATCGAATACTCCCTCCGTCTAGGTGAGTATTAAGTCATCTTACGAAAACCAAATAGTAAACACATAGGCGTGGTGCATTAACTCTCACGTTGTTTCTTATTTTTTGACATAAATAGAGGAATCAACCAAGAAGAGATGTGGGGCTTGTATGCTTTTAATGACTTGAGACTATCAAACATGACATGCAGTGGTCAGTTCGTTGCACAAGAACAAATACAACCCACGTCAGCACACACGCATCTTATATAGCATCACATCCAATGGCTATAAAAGATGAATGAGACCAAATTATATCTCATCTAGATGAGTTCTAGCAAAACTGTATTAATAATACTTAGTACTCCTGCGCCATGTATCATATATTAGTATCATGTAGTACTTTATTTATTTATGAGGTATCCAGATGGCACTGCACCGCCAAGAAAAGAGGGTAACATCAAAATTATGGACTACTTTTTTGAGTATGTTGGTAAGGTCCGGTCATAGTCACTTGTTGAAATCTCTAAAAAGACAAATACTCCCTCCGTCCGGAAATACTTGTCATCAAAATGGATAAAAGGAAATGTATCTAGACGTATTTTAGTTTTAGATACATCTCTTTTTATCCATTTTGATGACAAGTATTTTCGGACGGAGGGAGTAGAAAACAGAGTTGGTGATGATGGTGTGCGTGCCATCCTGCAATATAGGCCGTCGGATTTATATCTAACGGATAGGAAAGAAACTATGGCAATTTTGCAAAAATATACCCACACGTCTCTCCACGTTCGCAAATAAGGCCTTCCCTCGTTCAACCTTTTCTCTCACAAGATAAACTACTCATACAAATGCATCTTGATGTTCCGTGCAACGCACGGGCAGCTAGCTTATTTCTTTTAAAATAGTTGCTGCGATAATTGGGTTGAAGTGATATATTTTATGTCTGCCCTGAATGATTTCAGATTCACTAGTAGTAACAAAGAAAAGGTTGCCTTGTTAATTAACAGAAAACAGGGTGAAAACTATCACATGAGGCCGGTAAAAACAAGGCACACTGGGTTCAGCGTCATCGTCACTACAGCTGTGCGCGCGCGAGAAGTCTACATATCGAGGGGGCTACCAAGCGAGGCACCGAGACACAATGTTTGAGAGAGAAACCAATTGACAGATTATGATCAGATCGAGTTGTCACCCTTCTGCTGTCATTGTTGGGGGGGGAGGGAGAGAAAGACGTATCGAGAGTGTGCGCGGTAGGCACAGAGGCACAACTAGCGAGTGTGTGTGTGTGTGTTTGAAAGAGGAGTAGATAGATTATTATCAAGATCGATGTGCCACCCTACTCCTTCGGTGCCGGGTACTGTGTGTGTGTGTATGTTTGAGAGAGAAGCCAGTTGATAGATTAGTATCAAGATCGAGGTGTCACCCTACTCCTTCGGTGTTGGGAAGTGTGGGTGCGTGGGGGGGGGGCAGTGACACTCACATATCTCTACTCTTATAAAAAACAGAGTTGGTGATGATGGTGTTCCTGCCATCCTGCAATATAGGCCATCCGATTTATATCCGACGGACAGGAAGGAAACTATGGCAATTTTGCAAAAAGATACCCACACCCCTCTCCGCATTTGCAAATAAGGCATTCCCTCGTTCATCCTTTTCTCCCACAAGATAAACTTCTCATACAAATGCATCTTGATGTTCCGTGCAACGCATGGGCATCTTGCTAGTAGGGAGAAGGAGTTTGTGTGACACATATCTAGCTATATTAAGGGATAGGTAGATAGCATATGTGTGAGAGACATTATTATACTTTGAGACATTAGTGGCTGTGGGTGGGCGAAATTAAAGGGGTGGGCGTGTTAGACATAGAGAGCATGTGTGTTTCTGTGTGAGAGACTTGTAGGACGGGGTAGAAAGACGAATTTAACCCTGATGGAGGGAGAGAAATACATGAAGTGCGCGTGTGTGATTCCAATGCCCACAGGGAAATGAGATATGTATGCGCGTGAGAGAGATTGCACAATTCATTCATGTATCACTATCTAGCGATCGTGGACGTGCATCGCTTGAACATAAGTCAATATCTACTTTGTATCATGGCCAAAGGTACAATATCGATTCAACGCTATAAAGATTGGACACTCACATATCACATTTTTTCTATTTAAATAAACCTTTTCAATTGTGCATGCCAAAGTTACAGTGATGTTTCTTCAAACAACCAATGTAGCTATCATGTACATGCACCATTGTTACTCTTGCATTCAAATTCATTAGTCTTGGATGATTTAAGTTTCTATTTTGAAGTAATAAATGTAATATTCATATATGAATTCAACAGGTACACAATTTATGAAATGGAGGCTATGTAATCATATGAGGTAACACTTTTAAGTAGCTGACTACAATATCCATTTCTTTTTGTGCGCCTCTACACTAACACGTCAATGCATTATGTTTAAAGTAAATAACAAATGGCACGAAATTATCTATTTACACGAGAAATACCTAGGCTGAGCGTTTGATCCCTTTTTTGTGAACGTGCCACTACACCCGTACGATTGGCCGCGCCCGTGTGAACGCCCAAGTTATCGGCGCATCATCCTGAGTTATTGTCTTTTTTCTAGGGTGGACTTCACACCAGTTATTAACTGTTGACGCGTGCCCCGTGTACACAGTCTAGCATGACCTTCCTGCTACCACGGTCCAAAATTAGTTGAAACTGGATACGAATGATCCCGCGGGCGGCAAAATCTCCCGCCTCCTTCTAAAATTTCCGCCACCTTAGTCTTTAGCATGTGAAATCCCCCTTTTGTCCCTGGTGCACGGAGCCCAACAGTTACAATACTGCCTTCATCTACATGATAGGTCGGGGCTGCTTTAGTAAATTCCGGTTCCCCCACTACATGGCACCCCCATTTCCTCTCCCCTCCCGCAAAAACGACTAACTCCACATCACCAGAGCATCTTACATCACACCGTTTGTACTTCATCGCCCTTTCTCCCCTCCCCTCGCGAAACCCTAGACTGCTCATCCACCAACGTACCATAGCCCATTCAGTGCCGGCCTTGTCCACGACGCCGGATCTGCTTCGCCGGTACTCTT
Source organism: Triticum aestivum (assembly GCF_018294505.1). Lineage (NCBI taxonomy): Eukaryota > Viridiplantae > Streptophyta > Magnoliopsida > Poales > Poaceae > Triticum > Triticum aestivum. The sequence continues at coordinate 534,553,864 of NC_057803.1, forward strand.
GTCAACCGCCGCGCATCTGCAGCGGCTCATTTGTACTCCCCACTGGAGACGCTTCGTCCACACCCCCCCGGAGCCGCCCCACCGACGCCCCCGTTGACGGCCTCTGATCCTCTTTGCCGACACCTTCCTCAACCCTACCGGAGCCACTTCGCCGACACCTTCCTCAACCCTACCGGAGCCGCTTCGCCGACACCATCGTCAACCCTACTGGAGTAGCTTCGCCTATACCATTCTCAACCCTACCGGGGCTGCTTTGCCAACTCAAAAGTCCACGACCTCAGATCTGCTTCCTCGCACCCTCATCCAACCTACCGGAGCAGCTTCTGACGCCCCGTCCACGGCCGCAGATCCGCATCGTGACACCACCCTTAACCCAACCACCGGAGCAGCTTCTGACGCCCCGTCCACGGCCGCAGATCCACATCGTCGGCACCATCCTTAACCAACCACCAGAGCAGCTTCTGACGCCCCGTCCACGGCCGCAGATCCGCGTCGTCGACACCATCCTTAACCCAACCACCGAAGCAGCTTCACCTACGCCCTCATCCACGGCCACAGATCCGCTTCGCCCACACCGTAGCCACCCTACCGGAGCCGCTCCACAAACACCCTACTCGACGGTTCTAGATCTCCTTACCGGACCCCGACAGCCAATGCAACGTCATCACCCTCGACGTTTCTAACCTGATTCCCACTGTTTGGAGAGATGCCAAGCACCCGCCACGGCCTAGGTACTTTTCACCTTTAAACCCGTCCAGCATCACCTACCCGATGTACTTCAAATATACTAACCGGTCGCTGTTACCTGTTATGCAGCTGGCAAAAACTACAAGGACGATGTTTCATCTAGATCTAACAACTTGGCCAACCAAGATCCTGGACTAAGGCATTGCTATGATCTTGTAAGCGCGTCTCTCTCTCTTGTATTGTTCTGTGCCTGCCAGCGTGCTTTGCTAGGATTTTCGACCAGTAATCCCTATGTGCGGACAATGATTTCTACTACTGGCTGCTAAATTAGATATGTAGATGTCATACATGATACTACCTCATACTCCGTTCCTAAATATAAGTCTTTCTAGAGATTCCACTATAGGCTACATACGGAGCAAAATGAGTGAATCTACACTCGAAAATGCATCTATATACATCTGTATGTGGTCCATACTGGAATCTCTACAAAGACATATATTTAGGAACAGGGGCAGTACATTACACAAAATCATAGGTGGCATGTAGGAATTCCAGTGCACTACATTAGCCTCCCTTAGAGTGCCTGCTAGTCCAACATACAATCGTTAATATGATAGGAAAACATGGCTAGTTAACAGGGGCAGCACACAAAATCATGGCTAGTTTATGGTACACACACAATCGTTAATTGGTGGTTTAAATATGCGCAAGGGATATGCAATGTTGTATCATGTAGAGATGCCTGAAATTAGCCGTGTCAACTTGCAGATAGGGTTACATAATGAAAAAGTACAAGATGTATGTGGCAATTTCATGTAACATCGCAAAAAAAGGAGAGGCAATGGTGAGCCTATACAGTGTGCTATGGTACATCACTCCTCCATTGCAATCATCATGACATGTTATTTGTATGCCAGTTCTATTAGCCAAGTTTCTTAGGGACAGTTATTACGAGTTATACTAAAAAAATAAGCACCTGTGAATATAAGCTCCATGTAATAAGCCAACCAGTTCTTTTCATTGCGTTTTCAGCTTATCTTTGGTATGATCAGTGGAAAGTCTAGATTGCATTATATTTTTTTCATTTTGCTGCCCATATGAAAATTAATTTGACTTGCAAACATCACAAATTGAACCAAGTGCAGTAATTAATATGATAGGAAAACAGACCATCACTATTTGCTCAAAATGCAAATACAAAGATACCATCTACTTGGCACAATCTACTTTGGTCAATGTTTTCCCTAGAGATCCCATTGCCTAATTTAAATGAAGAACGCATGACCCACATTTAAATGAAGAACAATTATTTATTGAAATTCGATTGTCTAAGTGGCTGGTTATTATCATATAGCAGCACCACCTGAAAGCATCATATAGCAGCAGCAGCTCATAGCAACTCATCATACAGCGGCAGCAGTCTGCAATTCATCATATACCAGCAGCAACTCATAGCAATTCATCATATAGCAGCAGCAAGAGCAGCTCATAGCAATTCATCATATAGCAGCAGCAGGAGCAGCTCATAGCAATTCATCATATAGCAGCAGCAGGAGCGGCTTGTAGCAACTCATCATATAGCAGCAGCAGCTCATAGCAATTCATCGTATAGCAGCAGCAGCTCATAGCAACTCATCATACAGCAGCAGTAGCTCATAGCAATTCATCATATAGCAGCAGTAGGAGCAGCTCATAGCAGTGCATCATATAGCAGCAGCAGAAGCAGCTCATAGCAATTCTTCGTATAGTGGATCAGAATGAAAATTTGGCAAAAAATCAGAGGAGATCCTCACCTTGTTGGATGAGCTCATCCTTCAACAGCACCTCAAGGCCATGGCCTGGGAGGAGGGGAGGGGAATAAGGTGCCTTCTGCCGCAGTGTGGCATCAGCCGTAGTTGTGCAGCGCCCACTGGAGTAGTGCGTTGGACGAACCACAGTGGAGCAGCTGCTGGAGACCATGAGAATGAGGGGTGGCGCCAGAGGGAGGAGCGGCTAGGGAGATTTGCCCCTACCCGCCGGCCATGTAGCCTAGCTAGACATAGCATCGACGAGGACCAGGCCAGATGGGACCAGTGGCGACGGCTCACTGGAGGAACCCTAGTGCTACAGGCAGGGGATCAAGGTAGAGGGAAAGGGGAGAGGAGATGCAAGCGGGAAGGGCAATGAATTCTTGCGTGTTTGTTTTTTACTTGAGGGTCAGGTGTGACACGGGCCTCAACAGTTGCATTTTGAGTGTAATATAGGTAGACAACAGAGTCATTTCACTATTCCCCTTCCCTTCAATTTTTTGTGAGGTTCTACCCGAAACACCCCCCTCCGAAGCAAAATTAGTTAAGCCCAAGCCCATAACTTAAAAATGACTTCTTTACATCTTTTATGGCTTATTTTAACAATATGCCCTGAAAAGGCAGAATCGAACTGGCCCTTAACCTGCAATTCAATTGTGCGTGCAATGATGAATCACTCCTGCCTGCTATTTGTACATTTAGGCATCATCATACATGGCATAACCTAATATATGTGCATTCCATTGTAGAATCTGGAATATGCAATGTTTATGTTAGTTCATATGTTGCACATGATGTTTAAATGCCCCTTAAATCTGGTCAGTCAAGTGATGGTCATTAAGCCTCCTTCTTTGCTTCTTTTCTTGATATGTAAAATTTGCTCACACATTTGTTCAATTGCTTGTTTGCATCAGCCAGCCATACTAGGACTGTTTGCTTTGATTACTTGTTGTTCTTGACCTAACACTCTAACAGAGCTTGTCAACGATTTAAACACTAAGGGCTGCTGTAGTGGGGCCTTGCCTAACTCATAGGTGACATAAAGGTTTGGCTGTACACTACAGTAGGCTCTCCAAGAGTACCTGGAGATCCAGTTCGAAGGTATGCCTAGTTTTTACATAGTGCAGACATAGTAAATGCTCATTTCATTGTGTGCAAGTGCAAGATATGCGACATGTTTCATTATGTGGTGTTGTTTTGTTATAATCTCATTCTTTTGTGTTCACAGATTGGAAAGTATTCATATTTATCTTCCAAGGAGACGAGTAACTAGTTTGTGTCACCTTGCAGAGGGGGTTGAGGATTTCCAAGTACAAGATGTTAGGAAGGAGCCTTGCAAGAGAAGTAGGAGCTGCGCCGAGCCTCTTCAACCTGCTAAGGTAAGTCACTGTATGCAACTCAACAGTTCAATTCCTTGTTTGTTTCAGGCATAGTTAATTTTCTCTTTTCAATTGCTTTATTTGTCCTCAGTTAATGAGATGCCCAAATGTAACATCCCAAATTTTCAATTTGTAATGTTATACATTAGGTCATCATGCAAATCATATTTTATTTTGCTTTTGGTTTTGATCCTAGAAAATCCTAAGCAACTCAAGGACCCACGGAGAGAGTTGGGGATTTCGTTATTTACATATTTGAGTTTCCTCAAATTTTGTAAACAGGATCATTTGATTTTATTTATTTTATCATCAATTATTTCTATTACAAAAATATGGGAGAGGTAATAAAATGACTTTCCCAAAATATAGAAATATTGAGGATTTAATAAAAAATCAAATAAGATTCATTTCGGAGTTTTTCGGTATTTTTAATTGAATTTAGGAAAAATGCGCGTTTTACAAATTTGTAGTTTGGGCCCAGATAAATGTTCACTTAATCGGGCTTGATTTTAGAAACCCGGGAAAATTTATTTCGTGATTTTTGGAGTCCGTTTAGTATTTCTTTTTATTTTTCTTCCGAGCGTAATTATTTAAAAAAACGAAACCGACTATGGGCCGTACCCGAGCGGGACTCCGCCCGGGGGCGCCTTTATATAGCGCCGCACCTGAGCCCCCAGCCCACACCAGCCCCGCGCCCGATCCGCCGCCGCCGCCGCCGGAGCAGCGCGCCGCCCGAGGTTCGTCGCCGCCTCGACTTCCGTGCCAATTTTTTTTTAAAAAAATCTCGTCGATTTTATTTTCGAATTTTTTTATTTTATTTTTTATTTTTTTATTTTCGGATTAGGTTAATTACCGATTAATCTGTTCGTCGTTTTTATTTTTCGTCGTATTTTCCGCGGTTATTTTCTGATCGCGATTTCTGATCCGATTTTCGTTTTAGTATAACTTTTCGCTCGTTTATCGGAATCAGGCAATTCAAGCGCCTGGAGTTTCGTCTCGAAACCCTCTTTCCGAATAATCAACTTAAACATGTTTTTGCTACTGTAAAATTTGACTTAGATCCAGATTACTAGAACGAAGTTGTTTTCTTTCGCCGTTTGACTTCTTTTGCTTCGTTCGATTTGATTCTTTTTGCAAACCAGGGTTCTTAAATTGAACTTTCTGGTTAGATCTTCTATTTGAGTTTTACCTGTGCATTATATGAGTACTTATTGTATGCTTGTTTGTTAGTCTGTGATAGAATACCCGGAGTGCGCCGCCTGTTACTTTGAATCTCTAGGTTTCGCGGATCATCAGCAAGGCAAGTAACACTTTGATCATACCTTTTTTCTACAACCCAGTTTTATTGCATTAGATCAATCTTCACCCATTGCATGATTAGGATCTAATTAAATTGTGGGATGGGAAGTAGATGAGGTAGTACCTATTACCTGTTTATTATCAAACCTTTGGGAGTTACTTCTACGTTTGCTTATTATGCCATGCTATGCTAGTAGACGTGGATTGGGTGAGTGATATCCATGACAGATGTGAGATTGATAATTAATGGTTTATCTAAGGTGGCAACCTAACACACATCTGGGTGGATTGAGGCACCTGGGTATTCCAGGACTTGCCTGTTTTTATTTTGGACCGCCACCCAGGCTCAAAGGGATCATGAGATTATTCATACTAGAAACTTCCGTGTGCAGCCACAAGCCATTATGGGCTCTGGCATAGTTGAGTAAGTCGTGCGAACTCTTACAGGGTAGACTAGCAGATGTAGGGGAAAGTAGGTGTACCGGTCTATCTATCGTAAGGTGCTAGCGCTTCTGAAAGACTGTGTCTCGGTCATCCGTTTCTCAAACACCATGTAGTGCGAGAAATCCAACGGAGGCGATCGAGTCTTGTGGGGAAAAGTGCGCAAACCTCTGCAGAGTGTATAAACTAATCATGATTAGCCGTGTCCCCGGTTATGGACATCTTGAGTATCTAGTACCTGGATTATCATGTGAATCTCAACATGTTACTCTAAAGTTAATTTTGTTGGGTTTTAATGATGTTACTTAATTGGGATTGAGAATGCTGTCAACCATTCTCAATGTTTAACAACCACCATGATAGTAATTAATTTTATTCCTTTGAAGTAGGGAAAAATTGGCTTTACACAAAAACTGTAACCATAGAGCTTTCCACCAACCAAATATGCATATAGTATAGTTGTTTCATTCCATTACTCTCTATGTGTTACCTTGCCAGCATATTCCATGTGCTGACCCATTTTCGGGCTGCAACGTTAATGTTGCAGACTTTTCAGACGACGATTAAGGAGTTTTTAGGTCGTGGTTCTATACTCAGTGATGCCGTTGGAGTTGATGGACTCACTTACCTTCCAAGCCTTCCGCTGTTATCGTTATTAGATGGCCTTAAGCCATATTTATTGTAATAAGCTCTCTTTTGAGACACTCAATGTAATAAGTGTGTGATTGCTACTCTGCTATAAATCCTCCGAGTACTGTGTGGTGTCAGCATTACTGATCCAGGGATGACACCGGAGCACAGAGATCAGACTGTTTGAGGTCTAGTCGCTACACCAAATAATCATGCCTGATGTTCGGTACTTGTATCACTATTAGTTGACATAATTAAAGGCCTTACCATTTAATTACTCTGCCAAAGTGTGCCTGAAGCTTTGAAGTCTATTAACCAACTATTATTGCATGAGGCTCACAATCTAGTTTATACTAAGCTAATGATTGCATAGTTTTGCCTGCTGTAGTATGTTTGTATGAAACCCTCTGCTGTTCATTATGCTCCGTCAGACTTTAATTGAGGCACAAAATGGCCAACTACTTGCTTACTTATACGCAATGTGCTGTCCAAATTTGTAACTTGTCTGTGTTTTTGATTGGGCCCCAACATCATGCTCCTCTGGTGAGCTAAGAGGTATTTCCGTATGCAGGCTGCACAAACTATCTTTTTTATAATTTTTAAAATATCACCTGCTTATGCTTCATGACGTGTAACATTTTTTTAAAGTGACATGTAACATTATTGTTAGTCCTGTTTTGCTATGTAGTACAAAATAGTGTCTTGTTCGCTTCACTGTTGTAACTATATTTTTGCCCTAGTCATGTGTACTTACAGAAACATTTCAGGATGAAGTGACATCAACACAAAGATCTGCGAGCAGTGCGGCATGGCCGTTACCAAATGATTATGGATTGGAATTGGAATGTGCTGATGTTCTCGAGCATCAACTAGAGGTGGCAAGACAACGTGTACATGATTATCAACGTATAATCAACAAGTTGAGACTGGACATGCAGGTATTAGATGCAGGAGTCAAAAAATGAAACAAGACACTGAGGTAACCATGAAGGAATTGGAGATTTTGCAGACTGAAATTTGTGCTATCTGAATCCGGCCAATTCTATTTTCTGAAGAGATTATAGTTCAAATGGAGTTAAGTTGATGCGCGTCCATGATGTATGAGTTGTATTTGCCCAGTGTATGTAATTTGCTGTTTGTGTATGCTTTATTATCACTTGTGCCGAACCATAATGCCTAGTGGGTATAATCGGCTATAATTTCTTTATTGTATAGTGTAGGATTATTCTACCTTTCTATGCCTTGATCTCTTTGTTGTATAGTGTATGCTTTTTAGAGGTGATAGTATTGAGTAGGATAATTCTTTGAATATGCTATATCATTCAAACGGGGGCCAACTCGCCCGACCATGGACCTTCACGGGCCGTCAGATCCATGGGCCTTCTACGTCTCGTAGGATCCATGGGCCTTCTACATCTCGTAGGATCCATGGGCCGCCGACTCATTTATGGGTCTTGTATGGGCCTTTAATGGCCCATAGATGGGCCTTTAATGGAAATCGTACATTTTATGGGCTGACCATAACGGGCCATTAATAGGCCATATTTGGTGATGCTAAGAAAATGGCCCAACAGACTAACGGTCCACAAACGAGCCGACTGTAACGACGGGCTGAATTTGGCCCACAAGCAGAAAATGACAGTAACGGGCCGTAAGTAACCGAATGCTGCAAATGAGCCCAAGAATAAATGGGCCCTCAGAAGGCCAAAAGTTAACTTGGGCTGGAAACGGCCCAACGGAATAACGGGCCGTTAATGGGTATAAAGTGATACACTGTTCATTACGGGCCAGTTTCACCACGGGCCGTTAATGGGTGTAAAGTAATACACTGTTCATTACAGGCCAGTTTCAGCACGGCCGCTAATGGGCCAAGAGTTACAAAGGGCCTCATATGGGCCGAAAGACGTCATGGGCGATACATGGGCCAGAAGTGAAAACGGGCTGGAATCATATTGGATGGCCCAGATGACGCTACTGGGCCTAATTCGGATAGGGCGTAATGGGCCTTAGGTTAGCGGGCTGTAAATGGGCTATATTCGAACATGCCGTTAACAGGCTTTCCTTGGGCCGGCCCGCCAGCTTTTGACCAAGTCAAACGGGCCAGCCTTTTCACAGGAATGGGCCACTGTTGGGCCGTGCCACGTGTCGACGTATCATAGGCGCCTTTTGTCTAGTGAGTGGATGACATCTGTCCCAACGATGAGCCGACACGTGTTTCCTCTAGCCAATGATGATTTTACACGTGGAAAATCCCCATTGGTCGAGGCTGTTAACGGGTTATCGGATCCAAAACCCGACCCGATAGCTTAACGGCGTTCCGTTACGGTGGATGCCACGTGTCGATCACCCTTGACGAAAGCACTTCTGTGACGCGCGATTTATCGTCATGGAAGTGGACACTTCCGTGATGATAATTTTGGTAATGTCATGGAACACTTCTACGATAACACAGGTATGACTATCTTGATTCTGTCATAAATTTGTCATGGATGTACATGCATGACAAAAAACGCGACCTACTGTGACAAACACGTATCATCACGGAAGTGTATTTTTTGTAGTGAAGTGCATGGCCACACTCCGGATGCTTGCATATTTCACGACCGCTGATTCGTGGGATGAGTACCTACGGATGTCTAAGAGCACATGTGGAGATTCCATGGTCAGGTTTGCAACTGCAGTGGTTGACATGTTCGGACCTTAGTTCCTGAGAGAACCAACTGTGGCATACATGAAGAGGCTTGATGTCTACTATGCAACCTTCTTCTTGTAGACGTTGTTGGGCCTCCAAGTGCAGAGGTTTGTAGGACAGTAGCAAATTTCCCTCAAGTGGATGACCTAAGGTTTATCAATCCGTGGGAGGCGTAGGTTGAAGATGGTCTCTGTCAAACAACCCTGCAACCAAATGAGTCTCTTGTGTCCCCAACACACCCAATACAATGTTAAATTGTATAGGTACACTAGTTTGGCGAAGAGATGGTGATACAAGTGCAATATGGATGACAGATATGAGTATTTGTAATTTGAATATATAAAAACAGCAAGGTAACTAATGATAAAAGTGAGCATAAACGGTATTGCAATGCTAGGAAACAAGGCCTAGGGTTCATACTTTCACTAGTGCAAGTTCTCTCAACAATAATAACATAATTGAATCATATAACTATCCCTCAACATGCAACAAAGAGTCACTCCAAAGTCACTAATAGCGGAGAACAAATGAAGAGATTATGGTAGGGTACGAAACCACCTCAAAGTTATCCTTTCTGATCGATCTATTCAAGAGTCCCTAGTAAAATAACATGAAGTTATTCTTTCCGTTCGATCTATCATAGAGTTCGTACTAGAATAAAACCTTAAGATACAAATCAACCAAAACTCTAATGTCACCTAGATACTCCAATGTCACCTCAAGTATCCGTGGGTATGATTATACGATATGCATCACACAATCTCAGATTCATCTATTCAACCAACACAAAGAACTTCAAAGAGTGACCCAAAGTTTCTACCGGAGAGTCAAGATGAAAACGTGTGCCAACCCGTATGCATAAGTTCACGGAAATCGCAAGTTGATCACCAACACATACATCAAGTGGATCACGTGAATATCCCAATGTCACCACAGATAAGCACATGCAAGACATACTTCAAGTGTTCTCAAATCCTTAAAGACTCAATCCGATACGATCACCTCAAAGGGAAAACTCAATCCATTACAAGAGAGTAGAGGGGGAGAAACATCATAAGATCCAAGTATAATAGCAAAGCTTGCGATACATCAAGATCGTACCATCTCAAGAACACGAGAAAGAGAGAGAGAGAGATCAAACACATAGCTACTGGTACATACCCTCAGCCCTGAGGGTGAACTACTCCCTCCTCATCATGGAGAGTGCCGGGATGATGAATATGGCCACCGGTGAGGGATTCCCCCTCCGGCAGGGTGCCAAAACAGGGTCCCGATTGGTTTTTGGTGGCTACAGAGGCTTGCGGCGGCGGAACTCTCGATTTATTCTCCTCTCTGATGTTTTTAGGTTATATGGACATATATAGGCGAAAGAAGTCGGTCAGGAGAGCCATGAGGGGCCCACGAGGGTGGGGGGCGCGCCTCCTTGCCTCGTGGCTTCGTCGAAGCTTCCCCGACGTCTACTCCAAGTCTCCTAGATTGCTTCCGTTCCAAAAATAACTCTCTCGTAGGTTTCATTCCGTTTGGACTCTGTTTGATATTCCTTTTCTTCGAAACACAAAAATATGCAAGAAAACAACAATTTGGGCTGGGCCTCCGGTTAATAGGTTAGTCCCAAAAATAATATAAAAGTGTTTAGTAAAGCCCATAAACATCCAAAACAGATAATATAATAGCATGAATACTTCATAAATTATAGATACGTTGGAGACGTATCAATGCTCTTGGCATTCTCAGAAGCAAGAAGGTGGCCAGATTTGGTTCGATTCCTTGACTGCATGAATTTGAAATGGAGAACTGCCCAAAGGCTTTACAAGGGCAATATCAGTGTCATGTTAAGAAGCCCATGATAATTCTTGAAGTAGTCGCATCACAAAAAACAGCAACTGGCTCTGGGCACTAGGTTAATAATTTAGTCCCAAAAATAATATAATATTAAATATCATATTAATGCATATAAAACATCCAAAAAAGATAATATAATAGCATGGAACAATAAAAAATTATAGATACATTAGCGATGTATCCGTTGTCCCATTGTACTGTTCTATGTTTACGGGTTTAAATCCCTCGAGGAACTGATGCTGCATCACCTCGTCTATGAAACACATTAGGTGTGTGGCACCTCTGACCCAGGCCACATCATGCCGGAGATCCGTTATCATCCGAGCACGGTGCTGCTCCCGGGCTCTATCGTTCCTGTCACGCCAGGCTTGGTATCGGTCCCATCTAGCAGGCATGTGTCCTCTAGATCCGTGAATGGGTCTTGTCCGTGTTGTTCTGGCATTTAAGTTGTGTGGAAGGTCATATGGATCCTCTGGTTGTACTGGCTCTTTGCCCAGCCGGCGAGGGAGCATAGCTGGGTTTTCAGCTTCTCCAGCCGTCCTGTCCCGTCCTCGAGGGGGGGGGGTCGGGCTGGTTTGTCTGAGTGCGTCTGGGGGTTGGGCTCAAGTGCCTCGTCATTGAATTGAGGAAGCAAATGCCGCCGTGGGTAGCTTTTGTTGTGATCCTGCCCCTAATTATCAAAGCCCTCTTCGGCTGCTAAGACCTTCTCCCACCTGTCGTTAAGGGTATCCTGTTCGGCCTTTAACTATTGCTGCTTCTTCTTCAGGCTTCGGGAAGTGGCTATGAGTTGCCGCTTGAACCGTTCCTGATCCAGAAGGTCCTCGGGGATGATGAAATACTCGGGTCTGAGGCTATCCTCCTCTTCAGATGGAGGGAGGTATTTATTGTCCTTGGAATCACCGGGGTCCTCGGGGTTGTCCTGATCCTCATGGCCTTTAGGAGCGTAGCGATGTTGTTCGGGGGTGTTGTCACCGAGCTCCCCCATATTGTCCGGAGTATCATCATCTCTGGTGCCATTTGTGTCTATGTTCAGGTTGTCTTCCCTGCCCTTCCCATGTCCCCTGGATTGCCTTCACCGGCGTTGGCGTTTGGATGACTCCTTACTGTGGTCGTCTCCATCCTTCTTAGGGGTGTCGACCATGTAAACATCGTAAATGGAAGTGGCAGTCCACTTCCCTTGTTGGGACTGGACAGGAAGGGAGCAGTATAGGTCATGCCATTGATATCCTCGTCTATGTCGTCAGCCTCCTCGGAGGAATATTCCGACATGTCGATTAAATCGTCGATAGTGGCTACTAAGTGGGTGGTGGGTGGGACGTAAAATTCCCCGTGGCTAGCCTCAAATCTGATATGATCATAGACCGAGGATGCACTGGTACAGCTAAAGGAAATATGCCCTAGAGGCAATAATAAAAATTGTTACTTATATTTCCTTATATCATGATAAATGTTTATTATTCATGCTAGAATTGTATTAACCGGAAACTTAGTACATGTGTGAATATATAGACAAACAGAGTGTCACTAGTATGCCTCTACTTGACTAGCTCGTTGAATCAAAGATGGTTAAGTTTCCTAGCCATAGACATGAGTTGTCATTTGATTAACGGGATCACATCATTAGAGAATGATGTGATTTACTTGACCCATTCCGTTAGCTTAGCATTCAATCGTTTAGTATATTGCTACTACTTTCTTCATGACTTATACATGTTCCTATGACTATGAGATTATGCAACTCCCGATTACCGGAGGAACACTTTGTGTGCTACCAAATGTCACAACGTAACTGGGTGATTATAAAGGTGCTCTACAGGTGTCTCCAATGGTACTTGTTGAGTTGGCATAGATCGAGATTAGGATTTGTCACTCCGATTGTCGGAAAGGTATCTCTGGGCCCTCTCAGTAATGCACATCACTATAAGCCTTGCAAGCAATGTGACTAATGAGTTAGTTACGGGATGATGCATTATGGAACAAGTAAAGACACTTGCCGGTAATGAGATTGAACTAGGTATTGAGATACCGACGATCGAATATCGCACAAGTAATATACCGATGACAAAGGGAACAACGTATGTTGTTATGCGGTTTGACCGATAAAGATATTCGTAGAATATGTAGGGGCCAATATGAGCATCTAGGTTCCACTATTAGTTATTGACCGGATACGTGTCTCGGTCATGTCTACATAGTTCTCAAACCTGTAGGGTCCGCACGCTTAATATTCGGTGATGATCGGTATTATGAGTTTATGTGTTTGATGTACCGAAGGTAGTTCGGAGTCCCAAATGAGATCAGGGACATGATGAGGAGTCTCGAAATGGTCGAGACGTAAAGATAAATATATTGGACGACTATATTCGGACATCGGAAAGGTTCCGAGTGATTCGGGTATTTTTCGGAGTACCGGGGAGTTAAGGGAATACAGGGAAGAAGTATTGGGCCTCATGGGCCAAGTGGTGGAAGAGAGGAGGCAGGGTGCGCGCCCCCCTAGCCCAAACCGAAATGAACTAGGGGGTCGTCCCCCCTTTCCTCCTTTCCTCCCTATCCTTCCTTCTCCCCTCCCCCTTCCTTTCCTTCTCCTAGTAGGAGTAGGAAAGGGGAGTCCTACTCCTACTAGGAGGAGGACTCGTCCTCCTGGCGCGCCGTACAGGGGCCTGCCGGCCTCCCCCCTTGCTCCTTTATATACGGGCGCAGGGGGCACCCTAGAAGACACAAGTTGATCATTGATCCCTTAACCGTGTGCAGTGCCCCCCCTCGACCATAATCCACCTCGATCATATCGTAGCGGTGCTTAGGCGAAGCCCTGCGTCGGTAGCAACATCATCACCGTCATCACGCCATCGTGCTGATGGAACTCTCCCGTGGAACTCTGCTGGATCGGAGTTCGTGGGACATCATCGAGCTGAACGTGTGCTGAACTCGGAGGTGTCGTGCGTTCAGTACTTGGATCGGTCGGATCGTGAAGACGTTCGACTACATCAACCGCGTTCTCATAACGCTTTCGCTTACGGTCTACGAGGGTACATGGACGATACTCTTCCCTCTTGTTGCTATGCATCCCCATGATCTTGTGTGTGCGTATGAATTTTTTTGAAGTTACTACGTTCCCCAACAATAGCAAGGTGCTATACAAATGGTTTTAACCCCTTTCCGCGACGGTTTTCTGAACCTTCGCCTAGTGAGTGACTGTGATAGGGGGGTTTCTTCCCACACAACCCAGAACCCGTCAGGTACAGGCTCTCCTGGCACACACGCTCGGCAAAATGAGGTCGTGTGCGACGGGCGAGCGATCAAATACGATTATACAGGCCCAATCGGTTTCGGTAGTAAGTACATCCCACACAGTCAGTCCCAACCAAATGTTTCCGTTTGTTATGTACCTTCCACACAGTCAATCCAAGGAATATGTTTTTCTTATGTACATCCCACACAGTCAATCCAGGGAAAATGTTTCCGTTCATATGTACATCCCACACAACCAATCCAGGGAAAACTTTTCCATTCATGTGTACATCCCACACAGTTTTATGTACATGCTCGTGTGTGATAGGTGTAACTATCACACACGTTCTGCCTCGGTTAACCGTTTGCTTTTATTCAACTACATCACACATGTTTTGATGAAAAAAATTGTGTAGCATTGGGCTATCCTTCACAAGCGCTTTTACTGCTAGAACCGTTTGCAAAGTTCCATGACCCATTTTGCAGGTTTATTAGTTTACAATTAATAATTCCAGTATTAGACAAATTCACATTTCATATTGAACAACTGTTTGCCAATTTCATATCAGCCACATAAATATATTTTAACATCACAGTACGATAGCTACCTGAAAATAGCACAATACAACATATAGCTAGTTCAGCTTCATAAGAACAATATTAGAATAATATATTAATTTCCATAATCGAGGTCATCTAGGCTCGTCTTATCCACCTCTTCTTTGAGTTCAATAAGAACCTGTTTTGCAGTGGCCAACTGGGAAAGTTCCTCCTCCTTCTCCAACAACATCTTAGCAAAGTATGATTTAAAAAATATGAGCTCATTCTCCACCTTCCTCTTTTTATCCTGCATCTTCAAATATTCTCTAGCGTTGACAACACTTTCTCTAAGCCTACCTCCGTTATCTGCTACCTCTTGAGCATGCGTTGGTTTTCCCTTGAAGAGGAAAGGGTGATGCAGCAAAGTAGCGTAAGTATGTCCCTCAATTTTGAGAACCAAGGTATCAATCCAGTAGGAGACAACACACAAGTCACCTAGTAACTGCACAAACAATCAATAACCTTGCAACCAATGCGATAAAGGGGTTGTCAGTACCTTCACGGTCACTCGCCAAAGTGAGATCTAATAGAGACAGTAAAGTAAATATTTTTGGTATTTTTGTTGTATAGATTGGAAAGTAAAGATTCCAAAATAGTAAACGAGATGCGATGTAAATAAAAGAGATGCAATATAATAAGAAAAAGACCCAGGGGGCATATGTTTCACTAGTGGCTTCTCTCAAGATAGCATGTATTATGGTGGGTGAACAAATTAATGCCAAGCAATTGGTAGAAAAGCGCACAGTTATGAAGATATCTAAGGCAATGATCATGAATATAGGCATCACGCCCGTGTCAAGTAGATCGAAACGATTCTGCATCTACTACTATTACTCCACACATCGACCACTATCCAGCATGCATCTAGAGTATTAAGTTCATAAGAAAAGAGTAACGCATTAAGCAAGATGACATGATGTAGAGGGATAAACTCAAGCAAGATGATATAAACCCCATCTTTTTATCCTCGATGGCAACAATACAATACGTGCCTTTCTGCCCCTACTGTCACTGGGAAAGGACACCACAAGATTGAACCCAAAACTAAGCACTTCTTCGATTGCAAGAAAGATCAATCTAGTAGGCCAAACTAAACCGATAATTCGAAGAGACTTGCAAAGATATCAAATCATGTGTATAAGAATTCATAGAAGAACCAAATAATATTCATAGAAAATCTTGTTCATAAACCCACAATTCATCGGATCTCTGCAAACACACTGCAAAAGAGTATTACATCGAATAGATCTCCAAGAACATCGAGGAGAACTTTGTATTGAGAATCAAAGAGAGAGAAGAAGCCATCTAGCTAATAACTATGGACCCGAAGGTCTGTGGTAAACTACTCACGCTTCATCGGAGAGGCAATGGTGTTGATGTAGAAGCCCTCCGTGATCAATTCCCCATCCGGCAGATTGCTGGAAAAGGCCCGAAGATGGGATCTCATAGGTACAGAAGGTTGTGGCGGTGGAAGAGTGGTTTCGTGGCCCTCTGCGATGTTTCTAGGGTATAAGAGTATATATAGGCGAAAGAAGTACGTCGGTGGAGCTATGAGGGGGCCCACGAGGGTGGGGGCGCGCCCTCCTGCCTCGTGGCTGCCTCGTAGAGTTCCAAACTCCGACTCCAAGTTTTCTGGATTGCTTTCAGTCCAAGAAAGATCATCGCGAAGGTTTCATTCTGTTTGGACTCCGTTTGGTATTCCTTTTCTGCGAAACTCTAAAATAGGAAAAAAAAACAGAAACTGGAACTGGGCCTCCAGTTAATAGGTTAGTCCCAAAATTATATAAAAGAGCATATTAAAGCCCATTAAACATCCAAAACAGATAATATAATAGCATGTAACGACAAAAAATTATATATATGTTGGAGACGTATCAAGCATCCCCAAGCTTAATTCCTGCTCGTCCTCGAGTAGGTAAATGATAAAAACAGAATTTTTGATGTGGAATGCTACCTATCATAATTATCAATGTAATTTTATTTATTGTGGCATGAATGTTCAGATCCGAAAGATTCAAAACAAAAGTTTAATATTGACATAAAAATAATAGTACTTCAAGCATACTAATAAAGCAATCATGTCTTCTCAAAATAACATGGCCAAAGAAAGCTTATCCGTACAAAATCATATAGTCTGGCTATGCTCTATCTTCATCACACAAAATATTTAAATCATGCACAACCCCGATGACAAGCCAAGCAATTGTATCATACTTTTGATGTTCTCAAATTTTTTCAATCTTCACGCAATACATGAGCGTGAGCCATGGACATAGCACTATAGGTGGAATAGAATGGTGGTTGTGGAGAAGACAAAAAGGAGAAGATAGTCTCACATCAACTGGGCGTATCGATGGCTATGGAGATGCCCATCAATAGATATCAATGTGAGTGAGTAGGGATTGCCATGCAATAGATGCACTAGAGACATAAGTGTATGAAAGCTCAAAAAGAAACTAAGTGGGTGTGCATCCAACTTGCTTGATCACGAAGACCTAGGGTATTTTGAGGAAGCCCATCATTGGAATATACAAGC
Source organism: Triticum aestivum (assembly GCF_018294505.1). Lineage (NCBI taxonomy): Eukaryota > Viridiplantae > Streptophyta > Magnoliopsida > Poales > Poaceae > Triticum > Triticum aestivum. The sequence goes on from NC_057803.1 coordinate 534,570,988, forward strand.
CAAGTTCTATAATGAAAGATTCCCACTAGTATATGAAAGTGACAACATAGGAGACTCTCTATCATGAAGATCATGTTGCTACTTCGAAGCACAAGTGTGGAAAAAGGATAGTAGCATTACGTGTTATCTCTTTTTCTCTCATTTTTTTATTTGGGCCTTTCTCTTTCTTTATGGCCTCTTTTCTCTCTCCCCCTTTATTTTTTTCGTCTGGAGTCTCATCCCGACTTGTGGGGGAATCATAGTCTCCATCATCCTTTCCTCACATGGGACAATGCTCTAATAATGATGACCATCACACTTTTATTTACTTACAACTCAAGAATTACAACTCGATACTTAGAACAAAATATGACTCTATGTGAATGCCTCCGGCGGTGTACCGGGATGTGCAATGAATAAAGAGTGACATGTATGAAAGAATTATGAAGGTGGCTTTGCCACAAATACGATGTCAACTACATGATCATGCAAAGCAATATGACAATGATAAAGCGTGTCATAATAAACAGAACGGTGGAAAGTTGCATGGCAATATATCTCGGAATGGCTATGGAAATGCCATAATAGGTAGGTATGGTGGCTGTTTTGAGGAAGGTAAATGGTGGGTTTATGGTGCTGGCGAAAGTTGCACGGTACTAGAGAGGCTAGCAACGGTGGACGGGTGAGAGTGCGTATAACCCATGGACTCAACATTAGTCATAAAGAGCTCACATACTTATTGCAAAAATCTATTAGTTATTGAAATGAAGTACTACGTGCATGCTCCTAATGGGATAGATTGGTAGGAAAAGACCATCTCTCATCCCCGACCGCCACTCATAAGGAAGACAATCAAAAAATAAATTATGCCCCGACTTCATCACATAATGGTTCACCATACGTGCATGCTACGGGAATCACAAACTTTGACACAAGTATCTCTCAAATTGACAACTACTCAACTAGAATGACTCTAATATCATCACCTTCATATCTCAAAACAATCATAAGGAATCAAACTTCTCATGGTATTCAGTGCACTTTATATGAAAGTTTTTATTATACCCATCTTGGATGCCCATCATATTAGAACTAATTTTATAGCCAAAGCAAATTACCATGCTGTTCTGAAAGACTCTCAAAATAATATAAGTGAAGCATGATATATCAATAATTTCTATAAAATAAAACCACCATCGTTCTCTAAAAAGATATAAGTGAAGCACTAGAGCAAAATTATCTAGGTCAAAAGATATAAGTGAAGCACATAGAGTATTTTAATAAATTCCAATTCATGCGTGTCTCTCCCAAAAGGTGTGTACAGCAAGGATGATTATGGTAAACTAAAAAGAAAAGAGTCAAATCATACAATACGCTCTAAGCAAAACACATATCATGTGGTGAATAAAAATATAGCCTCAAGTAAAGTTACCGATAGACGAAGACAAAAGAGGGGATGCCTTCCGGGACATCCCCAAGCTTAGGCTTTTGGTTGTCCTTGAATTTTACTTTGGGGTGCCTTGGGCATCCCCAAGCTTAGGCTCTTGGGAATCCTTATTCCAAAATCCATCAAATCTTTACCCAAAAACTTGAAAACTTCACAACACAAAACTTCAACAGAAAATCTCATGAGCTCCGTTAGTATAAGAAAATAAACCACCACTTCAAGGTACTGTAATGAACTCATTCTTTATTTATATTGGTGTTAAACCTACTGTATTCCAACTTATCTATGGTTCATACCCCTCTATACTACTCATAGATTCATCAAAATAAGCAAACAACACACGAAATACAGAATCTGTCAAAAACAGAACAGTCTGTAGAAATCTGGAGATTTCGAATACTTCTGTAACTCGAAAACTTATTAAAAATTAGGAAGACCAGGATAAAAAGTATATTTATCTACTGAAGTTGGAATTTATATTTTATCACTCTCTGGTAAAAAATGATAATTATTTTCGTGAGCACATACTTTCTGTTTTTATCAGCAAGATCAAACAACAATCACCCAAGAAGATCCTAAAGTCTTTACTTGGCACAAACACTAATTAAAACATGAAAAACACAATCATAAAAGAAGCTAGATGAATTATTTATTACTAAATAGGAAAAAAGCAAAGAAAAAAATAAAATTGGGTTGCCTCCCAACAAGTGCTATCGTTTAACGCCCCTAGCTAGACATAAAAACAAGAATAGATCTAGGTATTGCCATCTTTGGTATGCAATCCATAAGTGGCTCTCATAATAGATTCATAAGGCAATTCAATTTTCTTGCTAGGAAAGTGTTCCATGCCTTTCCTTAATGGAAATTGGAAGTCAATAATTGCACCAATCGTTCTAAGGAAAGGCTCGCCAAGAATAATAGGACATGTAGGATTGCAATCTATATCAAGAACAATGAAATATGCGGGCACATAATGCCTATTTGCAACAATAAGAACATCATGAATCCTTCCCCTAGGTTTCTTAATGGTGGAATCCGCAAGCAAATTTAAAGAACAATCATCAAATTCATGGAAACCTAGCACATCACACAAGGTTTTTGGAATCGTGGAAACACTAGCACCCAAATCACACAAAGCATAATATTCATAAACTTTAATATTAATTTTGATAGTAGGTTCCCACTCATTATGAAGTTTTCTAGGGATAGAAACTTCTAGTTCGAGATTTTATTCATAGGATTGCATTAAAGCATCAACGATATGTTTAGTAAAAGATTTATTTTGATTATAAGCATGAGGAGAATTTAACATGGATTGCAACAAGGAAATACAATCTATCAAAGAGTAATTATCATAATTAAATTCCTTGAAATCCAAAATAGTGAGTTCATTGCTATGTAAAGTTTTGACCTCTTCAATCCCACTTTTATTAATTTTTGCATCAAGATCTAAAAATTCCGAATCATTGGGATGCCTTTTAACTAAAGTTGACTCATCTACAGTCCCATCTTTATCAAGATTCATATTGCAAAACAAAGATTTAATAGGAGTCACATCAATCACTTTTATATCTTCATCATTATTATCATGAAAACTAGAAGAACAAGCTTTCACAAAGCAATCTTTTTTAGCATGCACCCTAGCGGTTCTTTCTTTGCACTCATCAATGGAAATTCTCATGGCTTTGAGAGACTCATTCATGTCATGCTTAGGTTGAATAGATCTAAGTTTCAAAGAATCAACATCAAGAGAAATTCTATCCACGTTCCTAGCCAACTAATCAATCCTAAGCAATTTTTCTTCAACCAAAGCATTGAAATTCTTTTGCGAACTCATAAATTATTTAACACTAGTCTATAATCAGAGGGCATCTTATTAAAATTTCCATAAGAGTTCTTGTAGGAATTACCATAATTATTAGAGGAATTACTAGGAAACGGCCTAAAATTAAAATTTCCTCTATACGCGTTGTTACCAAAATTGTTCCTACCAACAATATTCACATCCATAGATTCATTATTATTCTCAATCAAAGTGGACAAAGGCGTATCATTAGGATCGGAAGAAACACTTTTATTAGCAAACAATTTCATACGTTCATCCATCTTTCCACTCAAAACATTAATCTCTTCAACCGCATGCACTTTTTTACTAGTGGATCTTTCGGTGTGCCATTGAGAATAATTAACCATTATATTGTCTAGGAGTTTAGTAGCTTCTCCTAAAGTGATTTCCATAAAAGTGCCTCCCGTGGCCGAATCTAAAATATTTCTAGAAGCGAAATTCAATCTGGCATAATTTTTTTGTATAATCATCCACGAATTCAAACCATGTGTAGGGCAATTACGTTTCATTAATTTCATCCTCTCCCAAGCTTGTGCAACATGCTCATGATCAAGTTGTTTAATATTCATAATATCGTTCCTAAGAGAGATGATTTTAGCGGGAGGAAAATACTTAGAGATAAAAGCATCTTTGCACTTATTCCATGAATCAATACTATTTTTAGGCAAAGAAGAGAACCTAGTTTAAGAATGATCACTTAGCAAAAACGGAAATAGCTTCAATTTAACAATATCATTATCCACATCTTTCTTCTTTTGCATATCACACGAATCAACAAAGTTGTTTAGATAGGTAGCGGCATCTTCACTAGGAAGGCCAGAAAATTGATCTTTCATAACAAGATTCAGCAAAGCGGTATTAATTTCACAAGATTCAGCATCGGTAGTAGGAGCAATCGGAGTGATAATAAAATCATTGTTGTTGGTATTGGAAAAGTCACACAATTTAGTATTATCTCGAGCCATCATGACAAACAATCAATCTAGCACACAAGCACACAAGAAGCAAGCGAAAAGAGACGAACGGAAAAGGGGCGAAGAAAAGGCAAAGGTTTTCGAAAATCGTTTTAGAAGTGGGGGAGAGGAAAAATGAGAGGCGAATGACAAATAATGTAATGTGAGGGAGAAGAGTTTATGATGGGTACTTGGTATGTCTTGACTTGGCGTAGATCTCCGTGGCAACGGCGCCAGAAATCCTTCTTGCTACCTCTTGAGCATGCGTTGATTTTCCCTTGAAGAGGAAAGGGTGATGTAACAAAGTAGCATAAGTATTTCCCTCAGTTTTGAGAACCAAGGTATCAATCCAGTAGGAGACAACGCACAAGTCACCTAGTACCTGCACAAATAATCAAGAACCTTGCAACCAATGCGATAAAGGGGTTGTCAATCCCTTCACGGTCACTCGCAAAAGTGAGATCTAATAAAGATAGTAAAGTAAATATTTTTGGTATTTTTGTTGTATAGATTCGAAAGTAAAGATTGCAACATAGTAAACGAGATGCGATGTAAATAAAAGAGATGCAATATAATAAGAAAGAGACCCGGGGGCATAGGTTTCACTAGTCACTTCTCTCAAGATAGCATGTATTTACGGTGGGTGAACAAATTACTGCCGAGCAACTTATAGAAAAGCGCATAGTTATGAAGATATCTAAGGCAATGATCATGAATATAGGCATCACGTCCGTGTCAAGTAGATCGAAACGATTCTGCATCTACTAATATTGCTCCACACATCGACCGCTATCCAGCATGCATCTAGAGTATTAAGATCATAAGAACAGAGTAACTCATTAATCAAGATGACATGATGTAGAGGGATAAACTCAAGCAATATGATATAAACCCCATATTTTTATCCTCGATGGCAACAATATAATACGTGCCTTGCTGCCCCTACTGTCACTGGGAAAGGACACCGCAAAATTGAACCCAAAGCTAAGCACTTCTCCCATTGCAAGAAAGATCAATCTAGTAGGCCAAAGTAAACTAATATTTCGAATGGACTTGCAAAGATATCAAATCATGCATATAAGAATTCAAAGAAGAACCAAATAGTATTCATAGATAATCTTGTTCATAAGCCCAAAATTCATTGGATCTCTGCAAACACACCGCAAAAGAGTATTACATCGAATAGATCTCCAAGAACATCGAGGAGAATTTTGTATTGAGAATCGAAGAGAGAGTAGAAGCCGTCTAGCTAATAACTATGGACCTAAAGGTCTATGGTAAACTACTCACGCTTCATCGGAGAGGCAATGGGGTTGATGTAGAAGCCCTCCGTGATTGATTCCCCCTCCGGCAGATTGCCGGAAAAGGCCCCAAGATGGGATCTCATGGATATAGAAGGTTGGGGCGGTGGAAAAGTGGTTTCGTGGATCTCTGCGATGTTTCTAGGGTATAAGAGTATATATACGCGAAAGAAGTACGTCGGTGGAGCAATGAGGGGCCCACGAGGGTGGGGGAACGCCTATCCCCCTGGGCGCGCCCTCCTGCCTCGTGGCCGCCTCGTGGAGTTCCAGACTTCGACTCCAAGTCTTCTGGATTGCTTTCGGTCCAGGAAAGATCATCGTGAAGGTTTCATTCCATTTGGACTCCGGTTGGTATTCCTTTTCCGCGAAACTCTAAAATAGGCAAAAAAAGAAACTGGTACTAGGCCTCTGGTTAATAGGTTAGTCCCAAAAATAATATAGAAGAGCATATTAAATCCCATTAAACATCCAAAACAGATAATATAATAGCATGGAACAATAAAAAATTATAGATACGTTGGAGATGTATCATTCTCTTCCTCATACATGCTTCAGAGCTTTGCTAGGCACATCTTCAAAGACTGTGGCCACTCTTGATCAACCCACTCGTGGTAAGAACACTTCCGTTCATCCTATAATATTTAAAACTAGATCAGTAACAATTGTAGGGGAAATGGGTTTATAGCAACATAGAAAATCACCAATACTTATTTTGAAAAACAAAAGAAATAGGTTAAGTATGACATATCTTCTCAAAAAGATCAATGTGCAAATGAATTAATTGCTACTGAGACAACAACCAAATTCTGAAATAGAAAACGCTATAATTAACTACAATAACGCTACAAGTTCTTACTCATGTACTATAAATAACAAATTGAACATTTTATGAGTTAACTAAATATAACTGCAACAACATAGCGACAGTGATTGGATGACATCAAATTGATACTAACAGGTGTGTACATGCACAAATTTAGTAACATATAACTAATAGCACTAAGGCCGTCCACTATGTATGCCAAAACCGGTGTAAAGACAACTGTTGCTACATTTCACACCGGTGTCCTGCACTAGCGAGCCGATGCAACAGAAAAAACCAGGGACCCGGACTCCGGAGCACCTAGTTGCTCCGATGCCCAGATCCTTCGTGCCATAAAGATTTAGTATTTTACTGCTTGGCTGCTCGAATGTGTGGACCAAAGTTGTCTCCACAAACTGCTGATGCGGTGCCAAATAATTTTCTAATGGCACCGCTGATGAGATGGCAACATTTTAAGATACTAGATACAAACCGTGACACTGTCTTAGGATGCGTTTGGTTAAAGGTGTGGTATGAATGGGTTGGGACCATGACAGTGTTTGAATCACATCTAACAAATGATTTGTAACAACAAAAGTGGGGCTAACCTTCTCTGCACATGCCAGGAACTCCCTCCCACTATCCACAGATTCAAACGCAACTAGCTTGACGCATGGAGATTGATGGTGACAACAAGCAGACAGATCTTCAGCCACCCTGCTCCATTCGTTGCAACTGATGGTCCTAGGGATCTACAAGAGGAAGAAATGACTCAAATCGATCGCCGGGTTAAAATCCTTCATTCCAAGTCATAGCCCGAGAGAGAGAAGAGAGGCATACCCGGGTAGTGAAGGAGTCGTCGTCGGAGGAGGAACCGCTAGAGATGTCATTGAAGAAGACCATGGCGACCCCGACGGTAGGATGCGAGACGGCGAGAGCGAGGAAGCAAGCGAGGAAGTGGCCATAGCTTAGGAAGGAAGGCAATAAGGAAGGAGGAAATAGGGGAAATGTGACTTGTGGTCAAGGAGAAAAGGGGGTGGGGGAGGGGCGGGGTAGATATTTCGATAGTAGGCCAAAAATCTCAAAATGTGGAAGGAAACTTTGCGTGCCGGCCTATGCATCGCCAGTGCGAGATGAGACGTCGATGATTTGTCCTGGCGACATGCCGCCTTTGTCGGACTCCGCATCCCCCTGCTGATGCCGACCGCGTCCTCGTCCTTGGTGCCTCCCTCAAGGTTGTAGTACTTGTAGTAGTGGCTGCGCCACAGCTCGCATTGGTACTCCACCACCGACTCCTTGATGGACAGACTCTTCTTTACCTCGACCTTGACCACGCGCAACTCCTCCTCCCGACGCTCCTTGATCTCTGCCGCCTCCTACATCTCCAGCCCCGCTCGGCGATCTCATGAGGTAGCAGGTGCTCCATGGCCACCGCCGCCTTTTCAGATGTGGGTTGCATGCTAGATTCTGAGGTGGCCTGGAATATCTTAGCATGTGCCTCTCGATCTTGGCGTGGATGGCCTCGACCCGGCCCAGGGCGACATCGGCGGCACGGACGGCAGCTTGAGCGCTCTTGGCGTTTGTAGCCGCCGTCACAGCAGCAACTAAAGCCGTCTCGACTGCTGGAGCTGCCCTGTCGGCTGCCATAGATGCCCTCTCGGTGGATGTGGCCGCAATCAATGCAGTTGCGACAGCACTCTCGGTGCAGGCGGCGGTGCCCAGGGAGTACGCGGCCACCATACGGGCCTTCGTGAAGCGTTTCCATGACGTCAACTTTGCAAGAAGGGGTTGCGGGAATGGGGATCGAGATTCGTGGATTCGGGCGTTGCCGGCACTGGAGCAGATGAGCTGGTAAAGCTTAAGGATGAAGACTTAAATAGACCCACGGATTTTCATCGCAAACGGTTCCTACAAAAAACAATGTGTGATGTTGTTGATATTTTTTATTAGCTATGAAAGACGAATTTGGATTAAAGTGGCAATAGATGATGTTTTAAATGTACGAGGAAATTTGTAGTACTAATACAACTGTCATGTCAAATTTTGGAAAATTTCAGGGGCCACTTGACCTTTTAAGACATTTAATTGATTTTCTAGCCATTTAATGACCATAATTCAAATTTGAACTACATGTACAAGCAACAGCTAACCATGATGGTTTGAAAAGTCATATATTTGTGTACTTGTGTGCGGGTTAATTCCATGTGCAGTAAATTGGATGGGATTTTCAAACATATTGGTCTCACGGCTATGACACAATTAAGCATGGACTGCCATGACATTTAAATTCCAAAACAATTAAAAAAAGATCAGAAACACATGAAACCTTGCTTGATGTAATGTCATGCCACCAAGATGATCTGGTAAATTTTTTTGGCATGTTTGAAGGAAGTTTGGACACACACCGCTCACAAACCGAAGCAACTCACTAGAAGGCTCGTGGTTCCGAGAGGGAACAATGCATGTTTGATGACGAACGGGCGATAGCTTCCTCTTACGGGCTTCAAAAAATTTCTACATTTAACATGCACTAATATAATGTCGTGTCAAATTTTGGAAAATTTCAGGGGTCATTTGACCCTTTTTAAAACATTTAAGTGATTATCTAGCCATCTAATGACCGTAATCCAAATTTGAACTACATCTACATGCAACGGCTAATCATAACAATTTGAAAAATCGTATTTGTGTACTTGTGTGCGAGTTAATTCCATGTGCAGTAAATTGGAAGGAATTTTCAAACATATTGGTCTCACGCCCTGGACACATGCATGGAGTGCCATGGCATTTAAATTCGAAAAAAAGATCAGAAACACATGAAACCTTGCTTGATGTAATGTCATGCCACCAAGATCATGTGGTAAAAAAATGGCATGTTTGACGAAAGTTTGGACACACACCCCTAACAAACCGGAGCAACTCACTAGAAGGCTCGTGGTTCCGAGAGAGAACAATGCATGTTTGATGACGAACTTGAGATAGCTTCCTCTTACGTCCTTATAATTTTTTCTATGTTTAACGTGCAATAATACAACTGTCATGTGAAAATTTGGAAAATTCTAGGAGTCATTTGACCTTTTAAAGACATTTAAGTGATTTTCTAGCCATTTAATGACCATAATTCAAATTTGAACTACATCTACATGCAACAGCTAACCATAACGGTTTGAAAAATCATATTTGTGTACCTGTGTGGGAATTAGTTCCATGTGCAGTAAATTACAAGGAATTTTCAAACATATTGATGTCACTGCATGGACACATTCATGGAGTGCAATGGCATTTTAATTCCAATTTTTTTAAATGATTAGAAAAACATGACACCTTGCTTGATGTAATGTCATGCCACCAAGCTGATGTGGTAAAAAAATTGGCCTGTTTGATGAAACTTTGGACACACACCCCTCACAAACCGGAGCAACTCACTAGAAGGCTCATGGTTCCGAGAGGGAACAATGCATGTTTGATGACGAAGGGAGATAGCTTCCTCTTACGGCCTTCAATTTTTTTCTACATTTAACATGCACTAATACAACTGTCATGTGAAAATTTGAAAAAAAATTCTAGGGGTCATTTGACCATTTAAAGACATTTAAGAGATTTTCTAGCCATTTAATGACCGTAATTCAAATTTGAACTACTTCTACATGCAACGGCTAATCATAATGGTTTGAAAAATCATATTTGTGTACTTGTGTGCGAGTTAGTTCCATGTGCAGTAAATTAGAAGGAATTTTCAAACATATTGGTGTCACGGCATGGACACATGCGTGGAGTGCCATGGTATTTTAATTCCAAAAAATTAACAAATGATCACAAAAACATGAAACCTTGCTTGGTATAATGTCATTCCACCAAGATGATGTGGTAAAAAAATTGGCATGTTTGACGAAAGTTTGGACACACACCCCTCACAAACCGTAGCAACTCACTAGAAGTCTCGTATTTCCTAGAGGGAACAATGTATGTTTGATGACGAACATGAGATAGCTTTCTCTTATGGCCTTCAATTTTTTTCTACATTTAACGTGCACTAATACAACTGTCATGTGAAAATATGACAAATCTTGGCGGTCATTTGACCTTTTAAAGACATTTAAGTGGTTTTCTAGCCATTTAATGACCGTAATTCAAATTTGAACTACATCTACATGCAACGGCTAACCATAACGGTTTGAAAAATCATATTTTTGTGTTCTTGTGTGCGAGTTAATTCCATGCGCAGTAAATTGGAAAGAATTTTCAAACATATTGGTGTCACGGTCTGGACACACATGCATGGAGCGCCATGTCATTCAAATTCCAAAAAATAAAAAAATGATTAGAAACAAATGAAACCTTGCTTGACGTAATGTCATGCCACCAATATGATGTGGTAAAATAATTGGCCTGTTTGACAAAAGTTTGGACACACACCCCTCACAAACGAGAGCAACTCACTAGAAGACTCGTGGTTTCGAGAGGGAACAAGACATGTTTGATGACGAACGAGCGATAGTTTCCTCTTATGGGCTTCAAAAAAATTCTACAGTTAACGTGCACTAATACAACAGTCATGTCAAAATTTAGAAAATTTCAGGGGTCATTTGACCTTTTAAGACATTTAAGTGACTCTCTAGCCATTTAATGACCGTAATCCAAATTTGAACTACATCTACATGCAACGGCTTACCATAATGGATTGAAAAAATATTTGTGTACTGATGTGCGAGTTAATTCCATGTGCTATAAATTGGAACGAATTTTCAAAGATATTGGTGTCACATCTTGGACACATGCATGGAGTGCCATGGCATTTAAATTCTAAAAAATTTAAAAAATCATCAGACGATGTAAATATCTGGTGTTCAAAAAAGAAAATGTAAAGATCTAGCAAGACAACTGGCCTCACATGATTGGCACTCTATTTCACGCCTCAAGGTTTGGAAGGTGAGTGGCGCGGGTTATTAGTCAGACATGGTTCTGTATTGGAAACCATCGGCTATTAAGTTCACATACATATTTTGATGCGGGAATCGTGTGTAATTCAAACTACAGTACTCGTAAATTCCAGCGACCGGCGTGTGTACTGTTCCCGTCGATCTAGATTTTGGCCGCCAATAAATACTACCTTGCGCACGTCGTCCCGCCTGCATTCTCATCTACATCCGCCCATTTCTCGCCCTCTCTCTCTCTCTCTCTTAAATATCTGCCATGGTGCTGCCGATCTGCCCACGCGCCGACGAGGAGTCGCTGCCCCCTGAGGATGCTCAGTCGACGAGCAGCGACGAGGAGGACCCCTACACGCCACCGGACGAGGTTGCGCTAGACCCTCCAACTATGGATTGGTTTTCGGGCCAGTACAATCTTTGTTTGTGGAAGTCGCTGCCGCTGGCTGAGAAAGCCAGGAAAGTGGCGTTCAAGAAGGAGATGGTGGAGGAGGAAGCCAAGTACCAGGCGGCCTGTGAAGCCCGTGATGCCGCTTGGAAAAAGGACGTGGTGGAGCTTTGGTGGCAGGCGTGTCGTCGTGTGGAGGATGTGTACGAAGACGGGTACTTCGCGAGGAGGGTCAAAGGCGCTAGGCTACTCATCGCTATGTGGAGGTGGGCCAATAATCTCCAGCGTGCCACCGACGAGGAGCTCCGGTGTGCACCCAAGGAAATGCCAAGATCGTTCCCGCTCGTCCGCTAGCAAGAGGCAGATCAGTACGTCAAGCGCTGCAAGGTGGAGGAGGCGGAGTACTGCCTCCGTGCTGGGAAGATGTCGTGCACTAGGGAGCTACTGGCAAGGGGCTACTGGAATACTGCCCCCGGGAGGGATTATTAGTTTTAGTATTGTCAATTTTCAGTTTTATGCATTATACCTAGTAGTTAAGTATCATCACGTATATGTGATGATATTATATGTATTTTGTGATGAACTAATGAACAATTAATATATACATTATGAATTCCATTTTATATCTGGTTTGTATACTAATTTGTATCTTGCTGTTATCACCCACATATACAGAATGGAAAGCATATACACACACATTGAAACAGAACATATAAGAATGGAAAACAGAGTACACACATTGAAACAGAGCAATATTATGATTGCTGTGAATACATATCGATCCATGTCAAAATGACTCAACAAAATAAAACACGTCTATGAGACCATGACCAACAGCCCGTGCCTATGGCAGCTCTTGGCTCTGCCTGAACTCGTGCAGGCGTTCGTCCAAGCGGTCGACACGCTCGTGGTACATTTGGAGCACGATCTCAAGCTCCAAGTTGGTTATTTCATTGGAGATCACCAGCTCGAGGATGCGACGGCCATGTTCCTCTACTATGCCCATGTGGACACCTAGGCCAAGGAGGCGGTCAAGCCTAGCGACCAGCGCGTTGGCATCGTGCGAGCTGTGGACAAGGCGAATGGTGCGACCTATGCGAATGGCGCGGCGGGCATCCGGTGCAAGTACGGCGTGGCCGACCTCTGGGCAAGTACGACACAGAGGGCCTTTGCCCACTCCTGGTGAGGAATGAGGGTACTGACGAGACGTGTACCCAGCTGCGACACCAGGTCGACAGCAGGCAAGCGCTGATGGATCCACTATTGCTGTGCGGCGTGCCGCGCCTCTTGCTCTATGGCGCTCCAACGATGTCGCTATGAGGCGAGCCACATCGTATCGGCACAGACACGCCTACCTTACTCTGTGGCGCGCCATCGATCATGTTGTGCAGCGAGATACAACCTCTTGGCGCTGACATGCCTATCTTGATCCGCGGCGCTGAAGCGCCATGCGCCAAGGGTCTGCTCAACCCTAGCGATGACGTGCATCACGGCGTCATCCATCGCATTGCCGGGGAGCGCCCTAGCCTCGACAGGCCGTGGCGCCTTCTTGTTTTCCTCATCAACGAGGTTGATGGCAAAGGCAACACTTTGGTGGGTTGGCATACTTAGAAAAGGTGGATGTGCTACAAGTTGCACTTGTTGCCTCCATGCGTCGTGCGTCACCTAGGTTTATGCACAATATCGATGGGTGGCGGGAAATCGGTGAGGAAATGGCGGGAAACGATGGTGTGTTCATAAAATGCCATCAATTAATGGAAACTTAGCATAGAAGGAACATCGATCTAGCACAAGAAGTAGATGATGATCAGATGATCGTTTATCCTAGTTAATTATGCATGTAATAGTTTACTTTGGTGTGTGGAAATGCCATGTGTGTCCTAGCCACCTATGTAATTGGATGTTTGCTTCGTATTACACATATCTTGTTTATGTGAAACGTTTCTGTTCTGTTGGCTCAACACAAACAGTTTATCGGAATGAACTGTATGCCCTCCATTGCACACACCTTGATCTGGCTGAACCATTTCTGTTGCGTTGCCTAATCGAAAACAGTACATCCGAGTGAATCGTATGTCGTATATCGCACACACCTCGATCTGGCTGACCGTTTCTTTTGTGTTGCCTAATCACGAATAGTTCTGTATGCCGTATATCACACACACCTTCATATGGCTGCCGTTTCTGTTGTTCCGCCTCATGAAAACAGTTTATTTGAGTGAATTGTATGTCATATATCACACACGCCTTCATCTGGCTACCCATTTATTTTGTTCTGCCTCATCGCAAACAGTTAATTGAACTGAACTGTATGCCTCGCATTACACACGCAACTAAAATCTGAACCGTGTTTGATGTATCCTTCATCGCAAATGTTTTGCATCTTTTTTGACGGTTTTTTTACATCACCGTTGATGATTAATGCATCGCACATAGTTTCATCAAAGGGTCTCTGATCGTAGTGTCGTGTTAGCAGCATCCTGCAGTAGTGACGGTCCTGATAACCCACAAGTATAGGGGATCACAACAATTTTCGAGGGTAGAGTATTGAACCCAAATTTATTGATTTGACACAAGGGGAGCCAAAGAATAATTGCAAGTATTAACAGCTGAGTTGTCAATTCAATCACACCTGGAGATTAATTATCAACAACAATATGATCAGTAGCAAAGTAATATGATAGTTTTGATAGTAGAGGTAACTGTAGAAATAATGATAACAGTGATAGCAATGATTTTGTAGCAAGTGCAACAGTAGCAACAGTAGTAGTAATAGAAAAAACAATATGTGAAAAAATCGTAACCATTGGATCGGTGGATTCATTGGATGATATTCATCATATAGCAGTCATAACCTATGGCGATACAAAACTAGCTCCAGTTCAAACATAATGTAGGCATGTACTCAGTAAATTACCATACGTGCTTATGGAAAGATGATATGGACATGGTTATGGTTGGTTATAAATTTGTGCTCCATGGAAACATTTGCTGGAAGGAACTCCTAAGTTGAACAAAACATCATGTTTGCATTATCCATAAGATAGCAAAGCTGAAAACTAAAATACTCCATAACATTAAACCTTTGCGTTATGATTTGGTATTGCCCTGCCTTCTTTTATGTGATGACCAGGTAGAGTCGAGGACGACTCCTTTTCAAGAGAGGGGGGATTGTCGGTGTCAAAACCGGCGGATCTCGGGTAGGGGGTCCCGAACTGTGCGTCTAGGCCGGATGGTAACAGGAGGCAAGGAACACGATGTTTTACCCAGGTTCGGGCCCTCTTGATGGAGGTAAAACCCTACATCCTGCTTGATTAATATTGATGATATGGGTAGTACAAGAGTAGATCTACCACGAGATCAAGGAGGCTAAACCCTAGAAGCTAGCCTATGGTATGATTGTTGTATATATTGTATATCTATCGACTAGCCTGGCCTCGGTTTATATAATGCACTGGAGGCCTAGGATAACAAGAGTCCTAGCCGAATACGCTGGTGGGGAGAAGTCCTTGTCTTGATCGCCAAGTCTTGTGGAATCTTCCTTGTATGCGGTAGCCGTCCGAACTGGCCCATGAGTATACGGCCACGGGGGTCCTCGGCCCAATCTAATAGATACGATGTGGTGAGTACCCCCTAGTCCAGGACACCGTCGGTAGCCCCCTGAACCGGTCTTCAAGTTAGGGACGCTCCTCGATTCTTCCGAACTGTTCTTCATCTTCGGTTGTCGGTCTTGAAAACTGGTTCAACAAATCTTCTCATCTTCGATCTTGACGATCGCCGAAATGCGTTCGA
Organism: Triticum aestivum; assembly: GCF_018294505.1. Classification (NCBI taxonomy): domain Eukaryota; kingdom Viridiplantae; phylum Streptophyta; class Magnoliopsida; order Poales; family Poaceae; genus Triticum; species Triticum aestivum. The sequence goes on from NC_057803.1 coordinate 534,586,424, forward strand.
CGAGTTTATACGCCGGGTATCCGAGGAGCCCCTTTAAGTTTCCGGCCTTTATCAATGCCTTATTATTTTTATGCCACACCTCGGGTTTGAAGTTGTTCCCGGGAGGCAGTGTCCTCTTGCGTCCGAGCTCTAACGCCAGACTGTATTCGAGGTATCTTTTGCAGCCGAGCACCAATGCCGGACCGCTTCCCAGCTCTAACGCCGGAATGTATCTGAGCTCCAACGCCGGACTATGTATCCGAGCTCCAACGCCGGACTGTATCCGAGCTCCAACGCCGGACTATATCCGAGGTGTCATATCACCTTGGTTCAAAAAAGTTTGAAGGAGTTTAGCCGAGCTTAATGCCGGAAATGCCCTCTATGGAGCCAGCCACTAGCGCCCGAGTTTTATGCCGGACTGCTTCCGAGGTGGTGCACCACCCCGAATGTGGGCCGATTTTTTGTCAATATTTTTTATTGGTGCAATTTATTCTCTACCGAGATATATAGCCAGTAGCCCTCAAGGTGTGTATCGGTCTAAAACCCGAGATGCACATGAAGGATGACATAAGACCGCTGATCCAAGTAGCCGCTGAGACTCAGGTTGATTTGCAAAATCGGCCTGAGGATCAAGTCCTAGCTCGGCGGAATACTTCGGGACACAAAAGCGGCGTGCTCAGTCCTCAAGACTCAGGTTGGGTGCGGCCGACCAACCTGAGGATCAAAATCTCCTCGGAAACTATATTGCACATAAAATTTTCTGCATTGGACAAGCAATGCAGTAGCCCCCGAGACACTGGTCGGGTGGCAACACCAGATCAGGGGATCGATGTGCCCCTTTAATATTTGTAAATAATAAGCCCGAAGCCCAGTAGCCCCCGAGCCTTAATGCGGGCACGGGTGGCCGAATTAAGGATCAATATCCATAGTAAAATCACAAATTATGTGTAATGACTCTATGTATCCAAGTACTTTACGTCATTAATGCTCGGATCCGCATTGTACAAAACTTTGTTGACCGACCATCGGCTTCCACCTCCTCGGCTAGTAGCCGAGGAGTGTTTGTCCTACTTTATAAAGCCTTTGAGGGCAAAGATTTACAACAAACAAGGCAATCTGGCCACACGGTTTTATAAACAAAGGTACGCAGAGAGTTATATTACTGTTTAACAGAAGAAATGTCTTCCAAAGAAAATAGTCCCGCTATCAGTTCCTTTCTTTGGGTTGTCATGCTAAGCATGATCATTAAACCTCAGCTCTAAT